>NC_079217.1:63227394-63318252 GCF_029633865.1 Lampris incognitus | reverse complement strand
AAGGCGGCTGCCCCCTGCTCCTCGCTACACAGGTCACAGCTAGGACGGGTTCATCTGCAGTCACTGAATTTCCCCAAGGGGATTAACAAAGGAAACTTAATTACAACTCCTTTCATTACCCTGTAACAAGTAGTGTAACAAGTAGTGTAACAAGTAGTGTGGCAAGTACTGTAACAAGTACTGTAACAAGTAGTGTTAGAAGTAGTGTAACAAGTACTGTAACAAATAGTGTAACAAGTAGTGTAACAAGTAGTGTTACAAGTAGTGTGACAAGTAGTGTGACAAGTAGTGTAACAAGTAGTGTGACAAGTAGTGTAACAAGTACTGTAACAAGTAGTGTGACAAGTAGTGTAACAAGTACTGTAACAAGTAGTGTGACAAGTAGTGTGACAAGTAGTGTAACAGGTAGTGTGACAAGTAGTGTGACAAGTAGTGTAATAAGTAGTGTAACAAGTAGTGTGACAAGTAGTGTAACAAGTAGTGTGACAAGTAGTGTAACAAGTACTGTAACAAGTAGTGTGACAAGTAGTGTAACAAGTAGTGTGACAAGTAGTGTGACAAGTAGTGCGACAAGTAGTGTGACAAGTAGTGTAACAAGTAGTGTAACAAGTAGTGTGACAAGTACTGTAACAAGTAGTGTAACAAGTAGTGTGACAAGTACTGTAACAAGTACTGTAACAAGTAGTATAACAAGTAGTGTGACAAGTAGTGTAACAAGTAGTGTGACAACTAGTGTGACAAGTAGTGTAACAAGTAGTGTAACAAGTACTGTAACAAGTAGTGTAACAAGTAGTGTAACAAGTATGACTAAATCATGGTACCTTTACTTGAGTTGATTGGTAACTAAGTATTCTATTTGGCCATTTTCACTCAAGTAACAGTTACAGGGTAAAAAAAGAAGTTTAAATGTGGAGACAGTGTGAATAAGTAAAGCTGTTCAGAAAGGTGCGATATAAAAAAAGTTTATTATCATTATTATAAGTGTTGAGTGTTAGTGAGGCCGGTGTGGTTTGGTCCAGCTGGTCTCTGATGATGTGCACTAAAGAATATTTCATATGTTTAGTTTGTGGACATGAAAACAACAAAAGTAACTCACAAAGTAATTACTCGAGTAGTTTCTCCATTAAGAAACCCATTTACTCTTACTGGAGCCATTTTCGTCATCAATACTTTTACTCGTACTCGAGTACACGATCAGTAACGCAGCAGTACTTTTACTTCAGCGCGAGTTTTCAGTGGTCTCTCCACCATGACAGGTCCGCTAGCGGTGACACAGGAAGTGAAGGGCGGCTGTGTCACCACGTGGTCAGCGGTGTGGCTATGTGCCGTGTCCCAGCGTTCCCGGAGCATTCCAGTTTACCCACTGTGAGCCGGGTGTTTGGCCAGGAAACAACAAAACAAGTCGCCCAGCCGGCTCCCATGTGTGTGTGTGCGGGGGGGGGGAGGGGTTAATTAGTCATACTATGCTTCACAGACTGCACCACCGAGCAGACAGACTTGCCGGTGGTGCAGTGTGCGGTAGTGCAGGAAACCAGTCGGTCCGTCATGATTATTTGTGTTGCGTGTTTTGTACACAACAACTCTGAACCATGCTTCATATGAGACCATGTGGACAAAACGTGAAAGAAATACACAAACAAAGAAATAGATGCAACATTATTCACGCAGGGCGGCACGGTGGCGCAGTGGCTAGCGCGGTCGCCTCACAGCAAGAAGGTCCTGGGTTCGAGCCCCGGGGTAGTCCGACCTTGGGGGTCGTCCCGGGTCGTCCTCTGTGTGGAGTTTGCATGTTCTCCCCGTGTCTGCGTGGTTTCCTCCGGGGGCTCCGGTTTCCTCCCACAGTCCAAAGACATGTAGGTCAGGTGACTCGGCCGTACTACATTGTGCGTGTGTGTGTGTGTGTGTGTGTGTGTGTGTGTGTGTGTGTGTGTGTGTGTGTGTGTGTGTGTGTGTGTGTGTGTGTGTGTGTGTGTGTGTGTGTGCATGTCGGCCCTGTGTGATGGCCTGGCGGCCTGTTCAGGGTGTCTCCCCACCTGCCGCCCAATGACTGCTGAGATAGGCTCCAGCATCCGCGCGATCCTGGGAGCAGGATAAACGATTTGGATAATGGATGGATGGATTATTCATGCACTGATAGAATAGCAAAGAAGAAGAAAAGCAGGATGGAGAGAGATGAAGCTGCAGACCAGGATGGGGAGAGATGAGGCTGCAGACCAGGATGGAGAGAGATGAGGCTGCAGACCAGGATGGAGAGAGATGAAGCTGCAGACCAGGATGGAGAGAGATGAAGCTGCAGACCAGGATGGGGAGAGAAGAAGCTGCAGACCAGGATGGGGAGAGATGAAGCTGCAGACCAGGATGGAGAGATGATGCTGCAGACCAGGATGGAGAGAGATGAAGCTGCAGACCAGGATGGGGAGAGATGAGGCTGCAGACCAGGATGGAGAGAGATGAAGCTGCAGACCAGGATGGAGAAAGATGAAGCTGCAGACCAGGATGGAGAGAGATGAGGCTGCAGACCAGGATGGAGAGAGATGAAGCTGCAGACCAGGATGGAGAGAGATGAAGCTGCAGACCAGGATGGGTAGAGATGAGGCTGCAGACCAGGATGGAGAGAGATGAAGCTGCAGACCAGCATGGAGAGAGATGAAGCTGCAGACCAGGGTGGGGAGAGATGAAGCTGCAGACCAGGATGGGGAGAGATGAAGCTGCAGACCAGGATGGGTAGAGATGAGGCTGCAGACCAGGATGGAGAGAGATGAAGCTGCAGACCAGCATGGAGAGAGATGAAGCTGCAGACCAGGGTGGGGAGAGATGAAGCTGCAGACCAGGATGGGGAGAGATGAAGCTGCAGACCAGGATGGAGAGAGATGAAGCTGCAGACCAGGATGGAGAGAGATGAAGCTGCAGACCAGGATGGAGAGAGATGAAGCTGCAGACCAGGATGGGGAGAGATGAAGCTGCAGACCAGGATGGAGAGAGATGAAGCTGCAGACCAGGATGGAGAGAGATGAAGCTGCAGACCAAGATGGAGAGAGATGAAGCTGCAGACCAGGATGGAGAGAGATGAAGCTGCAGACCAGGATGGGGAGAGATGAAGCTGCAGACCAGGATGGGGAGAGATGAAGCTGCAGACCAAGATGGAGAGAGATGAAGCTGCAGACCAAGATGGAGAGAGAAGAAGCTGCAGACCAGGCCTGCATCCATGTGAGAAAGCCTCATCTGACTGATGTCTTCATCTACTACAGTAAAAACAATGCTTCATACCAGGACGGGCGTCTGGAGAAGGAGCAGACACCACTGAAGAGCGCTGACCACATGTTCATGGTTTTGGACTGAACACCGAGTCCAGCAGGCCTGCCGCTGCCTCATCACCCACCGGATTTTCTCAAGAGTTCAATTTCTGAATCAGCGTGTCCCCACGAAAATCCCGTAAACCTTAGCTAGGAGGCGTTCACCTTCACACCGCTCGTGTGAACCCTCGCAAATGACCTCAACTGAGCCTCAACACTACGACCTCACTGTGACCTTTAACCCTGACAGTGTCGTCGTCTTGCTCTTACCCAGTGAGTTACGCAGGACTACCGCGTACACACGTTATGTGAGAAGTAACACTTAGATACATCCGTTCCATCCATTATCCAAACCGCTCATCCTACTCTCAGGGTTGCGGGGATGCTGGAGCCCATCCCAGACAGCAAAACTGCTGTGGTCCGGACCCGTCCCACACCCGACTTCCATCTTTCTTTCATCCGGCCCACGTTCCGCGTGGAATGATGGCACTCGGGTGGTCCGCCGCTGTTTGCCAGATCTGGGCCAGAACCAAGCCATAGCAATGCCGCATGTGCCACATATTTGCCAAAGGTGGCCATATTTGTTTTGTGATATTTGAGCCATACTCACCATTTACCACACGGGGCGCTTCCGGGTCACATCCAGACCACATGTTGCTCAGAACACCGCATCTTTGCCAAAAAAGGCCCACATTTGATTTGGCATATCTGGGCCATATTTGCTATTACACATGTGGGCCACTTCAGGCTCACATCCGTTTTGTCAGGGCCAGAAGAAGGCCATCAGTGCCGCATCACTGCCTGAAATGGCCCACATCCGGACGCCGTCTGGGGACCCCAGTTAAAACCGAGAGGTAATGTGAAGGGGATCAGCTGTTGCCCAAGAAAAGATCGGACGAACCCTCCAATAGCCACAGATACCTGATACACTTATACGCGGGCTTACAGACGCGCGCACACACACACACACACACACAATTTCCCACCGGCCTCCAGTCTCTCACTCTGTTCCCTCTTTTTTTTCCCTCTTCTTTCTTCAGGCTATTCTCAATGTGTCCCGGATCGATGCTGCCAACCAGAAAGCCAACAACCTCATGAAGCGATAGATCGCTCGCTTCTTCTTCTTCTCTGCTGTGCTCTGCTCTCCATGCTGGTTTTCTTCTACCGTATGCTGGAAATTAGTACGCTAATGTATGCTGTGGGTTACTGTGGCCGCTCCCCGCCCGTCCTACATTACACACTCCGAAAAGCCACCTTTCCATTAGTGCAACTCACAAGCAGGCATGTGTGGCATGTATCTTTAACTGTGGGCTTGGTGGCAACGGGAATACTTGCCAACGTCAACACCATGTAAAACACCCATCATCAAAATAACTCAAATGTTCTGAAAACAGTCGTGTTGGCGCCCTCTACCGGCCGACGCGGGTAGTGCTCCGTGTGAAAGAAACACGCATTTGCCCTGAGAGGAAGAGCAAGGGCGACGCCCAGCGGACGGACGCGGAGGCTGCGCGTCCCTTTCCCTGCCCGTCCTCTCCCCTCCATCTTCCCTCACCGTTCTTCCTCCCGACGTCGATGCAAAATGGAGGGGAGACGTCGGGGGAGAGGTTGCGGGAGCCACGAGGAGCTCGGATCTCAGCAAGTTTCACAGATAATTCGTCCACGAATCACAGTTCGCCGGGATAAGATTGCGCCCTGTCTGGACGTTGTTTATGTGGCATTCAGCACCCCTAGACTTTACTGTAATGTTACCCCCAGCTGTGATGAGTGGGCAGTTGTTTTTTTTTTTATCCAGCCTCAGTGATAACAAGCTTATTAATTATACTGCTGTAAATGAGTCCCGGCCTTCACTGCTGCGAGAAGTGCCTCTCGGCTACCCCGTCCTATTGTGATAGATGTGGCACTGTGATATGAAAGTGATATTTGTTGACCTCAGGCCTAACCAAGTACGTCAACTCATGACTGTGACATTGATGGCAGAGTGTTTGTGTATTTACGATTATTGTGATGAATAAAAAGTTAATCAGGTATCGTGTATGTGTGCGCGTGGCCCCTGAGAGCGTGACCCGGCGCGCAGGGGTGGCGATGGCGTGACGTGAGGTCGGGAGTGAAGCGTGCCGACCGCCTTGGCAGCAGCTTGGGGAATTTTGGAGGAATTCGGAGTAAGTAAATCAGTGAATCTTGCAGAATTCGTGTTTTGGGTGTGTTGGGGTCTGGGTGTTTTGAGGGTGGGGATGGTTGGTGCACACTGGGGTCAGGCCATCCGGGGGGCGTGCCGCCGGAAAATATTGCGCGTTCGTGGGTACAAAAAAAAAAAAAAAAAAAACGCGCTCGGTCGAGTCTGCGCATTCCCTTCTTCTCGTCACTCCGAACTTTCGGGAGCCACGGAGGGAGGAGGAGGAGACAGCGGCGGAGAAAACGCGTCATTTAAACTGGTAATTACTTTCTCGGGACGGGATCCGAACTCGGTTTACCGTCCCTGACCCGGGATTACGGACGGCCCGCGTACCGTTGGCGCGTCCCGGAGATCCGGGTCTGGCTCCGGCGCGGCGGTTCTTCGCGGCGGTTCGTCGCCGCGGAGCCCCGCCGACATTTCGTCCTCTGTCCGCGGAAAAGCCGACGGCCGCGAAAAACGCGCGGTTTGTTCGGCGTGCAGCCGATCCGGTCCGGCGGCCGTCGGACGCGACCCCGTATTCGCGAGTGATTGGCGCGGAGGACGGCCGGCTCGCGTCCGGGGACCGGGACCGGCCGTCAGTCACGGAGCGACACCGGGATGATGGCGGAGCTCGCGGGTCGCTCCTTCTCTTCCGTGCGCGAGCAAATCGTAGGGAGGGGGCGGCAGGCACGAGGAACAACAAAGACCAGGAAGTCCGCAGCTGATTGGCTCGACTGACGTCACGTGGCCAGTCGGCTCGAATCACGGAAACTGGATTTGGTGTGCCGGAGTCGGTGACCTGCGGCCGCTTATCGGCTCCTCTGTACCACCCTCGTGGTGTTGCTCTCCCCTCGGTATTTGGTGTGATGTTGGAGGGAGGCGTGTGTCAGTGGTGCCCACGCTCCGGTAGCAGTGTAAGGAGCACCCTTCTTAGGTGTGTAGGAGCACCCTTCTTACGTGTGTAGGAGCCCCCTTCTTAGGTGTGTAGGAGCCCCCTTACGTGTGTAGGAGCCCCCTTCTTACGTGTGTAGGAGCACCCTACGTTGCATCAAGTGGGTGCAGACAATGCATGGAAGGTGAAAAGTTCTCAAAGGCACATAACTTGCTGCAACGTTATGTCAGAACTACAGTACGGGAAGGATCTGAGAAGTGGTTCTTTACCATGACTCTGGGTTATTCTGCTAAACTGGAAGGTAGAGCAGCAAGAACTTGTCCGGTTGGAAAGTGTCCCTTTGCGTAGTCTGGCCTTCCATGGTGTTGGGCCCAGAAACAGCATTTGCAGACAGCTGGATAAGGATAGGGATATGGATAAGGATATAGATAAGGATAAGGTTGTCACTTGACATGTTTCATTTTGTAAAAAAACAAAACAACACAAAACATGTTAATCAACGTGTACGTCCCTCAGATCTGCCTGAGCAAAACCCTGAACGCAGGCCCATGTGTCCCAGAGTCAGGCGTCCATATTCCACAGCCGGCAGACAAAAAAGGCGCAAAGTCCAGAGATAGGAAAAGGTTTTCTTGCCCTTTTGGCTCAGCCGATGGGCGCATGTGATGCGGTCCGTGGGTGCACCGGGGGTATGTTATGGTGCTATGTAAATCACTAATGCGCTTGATAAATAAGCAGCGTTATGCGACGGTGTCTTATCTAATGTTGCTATTGTGTTTTCTTCCTGTCAGACAAAAGGTTTTTATTTCCTTTTCTGGCCATCGATCTGTCACCGTCCATCCCCCATTGGTCACATGACGAGATTAGGAGACAGCTGATCATGTGATTAAATTCTCTTATGTGTTTCATTTTTATTTGATAAATGGATTTCCATTGCAATTTGTCACATTATCAAAAGGCTTAGAAAACAAATGTAACAACTTTAATGGCAGTTTGGGGTATTTTTATCAGATATTTTCTATTTCCATCAAGCCCTTTGTATTCAAAGTAACAAAGTTCACATGAAAACACCTGTATTGCGTGAGAAGGTTTGATAGCGTGTACGAGTGTAGCTGTGAATTATGAGAATTATGGCCTACATGGCCTTATGAGAGGGTTTGTAGGCCATAGTTCTCAGCTACACTCTCTCACACACTATTTAGCCCTGTGATGGTCTGGTGGCCTGTGCAAGGTGTCTCCCCGCCTGCCGCCCAATGACTGCTGGGATAGACTCCAGCATCCCCGCCACCCTGAGTAAGGATAAGCGGTTTGGATAATGAATGAATGAACACCTGTATTGAAATGCGGTTGCAGTTGCGTACTGGTTAGAACTGCGGCCTCGCGGCAACAAGGTCCGGCATCAAGCCTGCTCCTTCTGGGTGGCGTTTGCATGTTTCGCCTGGTACTTCGGTTTCACCACCAGTCCAAAGACGGTCTTAGGTGAACGGGAGAGTTTAAATTGTCCATCAGTATGAATGGTGTGTGTGGTCTATGATGGACAGGTGATCTGTCCAGAGTCCTCCTGCTTTCCCCCAATGCATGCTGGGATAGACTCCAGTGCCGCGCAACCCTGAGTTGGAGTAAACAAGTGCACACACAGAATAAATATACGCGGTCGACGTTGGCGTATTTATATATAGACCACGAATGTTTCGCATTGAGGTGTGCTTGGCCCTGTTTCCGTCAGACAGTTGTTGGGGTGAAGCGTTGGTCATAGCTACTGACACTTTGACTCTTGGCTCTCTGAGTAAATGAGTGAAATATTTAAATGACTTTGCTTGCAGAGCTCTCGTGCTAATCTGGAAAACGACGGCACATCTTTGAAATGGAAAGCAGGTATAAGACCCTGGTGAATGCGTTTCTTTATTATGTTGTTTTCCCTCTCTCTCGACTTGACTTGACCCTACGCAATGTGTACTCATCACTTAGTCGTCGTTGTCTATCCTCTTTTTCTGCCTTCTCAGTGCCTTTATTTTCTCTTGACAAGTTATCCCTTTCTCTTGGTCTTCATCTCTCACATCGTCTCACTCTTCCTCTTGTTCATTTTCCAGTCTCTCGCTCTTCTCTCCCTCTCTCTCTCTCTCTCTCTCTCTCTCTCTCTCAGGTGTTGCAGTCTACGGCAGGCCTGGACCAGACCGAACTGGAAAACGCTGGATCATGAATTGGGGACAGGTGATCCTGGTAGGCCGTCATCTGAGTTAAACTGTGGAACCGGATTCCACAGGACTGAACTGGATTGAACTGTTGCGGGCTGGAGGAGAGAGCGAGGAAGAGAAAGGGAGTCATGTCGAGCGTGTGGCTGGAGGAAGATGAGGAGGTGAAGAAGGTGGGGGGAGCACGAGCAGTACTGAGAGCCAAACCACGCTTCTCCTTCAACGAGATCAAAGTGCTCCTGGAGGAGGTGAAGAGGAACCGATACATAATCCTCAGTAAGTGTGTTTGGGGGTGCTTGGTACACGGTGAAGCCAGTCCCACAGCGAGCGATTGAGTGAGTGAGTGAGTGTGTTGGGTCATTTCAGCACTATGCTTACCCTATAGGACTCCATGGAGATCAGCTCATCCACCTGGGCCTACAAGTGTACGTAACTAGATACCGGTCAGACTAGAAAACAAGCTGTACTGTGCCCCAAAGAACACACGGAGACCCACCAACTGAACAAGTTCAGTAAAGAAACTGGAATTACTTCTTATGAGG
This sequence comes from Lampris incognitus, assembly GCF_029633865.1. Taxonomy (NCBI): domain Eukaryota; kingdom Metazoa; phylum Chordata; class Actinopteri; order Lampriformes; family Lampridae; genus Lampris; species Lampris incognitus. Next base: position 63,309,184 of record NC_079217.1, on the reverse strand, counting down.
TATTTGTAGAGCTTTCACAATTATACATCATCGCCTGACCGCGATCATTTTGGATAATCGTCAGAACCGTTTCCGTTCAGCTGGATGAAACTAACAGAAGTGTCATGTTTCCATCACTCTTCCCACCTCGTTTTCCACCCTTTGTTGTTTGACTGGCGGTCTTTTAATGGCGTCATCTTGTTGCGCCCCTGGCACATGAGTGGCGAATTGGCTCCAACAAACTGTTTATCTTGAGAGGCTTATTCTATAATATCCGACGAGCATCTGCTGACATTCACATCATGGACGTAGTTGCAAAGCCAAACACCACAGTGGCGCTGTGGGCACATGTTGGTTTTAAGCCAGATGAAGACGGAGTCTGATAACTTGGAGGAGGCCATTTGTCAGATTTGCAGCAAAAAGGTGGCGGTCAAAAGTGCTAATACCACACATTCACAAAACCATCTACGCATCCACCAGGCGGCACGGTGGCGCAGTGGTTGGCACGGTCGCCTCACAGCAAGAAGGTCCTGGGTTCGAACCCTGGGGTAGTCCAACCTTGAGGGTCATCCCAGGTCGTCCTCTGTGTGGAGTTTGCATGTTCTCCCCGTGTCTGGGTGGGTTTCCTCCGGGGGCTCCAGTTTCCTCCCACAGTCCAAAGACATGTAGATCAGGTGAATCGGCCGTACTAGATTGTCCCTAAGTATGAATGTGTGTGTGTGTGTGTGGGCCCTGTGATGGTCTGGTGGCCTGTCCAGGGTGTCTCCCCGCCTGCTGCCCAATGACTGCTGGGATAGGCTCCCGCATCCCCGTAACCCCAATTGGGATAAGCGGCTTGGATAATGGATGGATGGGTGGATGGATGGATCCACCACCCCACCCAATTCACCAAACTTGGAAAGACAGCTGCCGCCGCCGCCGTTCCATTCCAGCAGTTGGCTGTTCCTGAAGCTTTCGGACGAGTGTCTAAATATAATCGTGACAGTACCAGATGGTGCACGTTAACAGACGGTATATAGCCAGAGAAATGCAGCCATTCAATACGGTTGAAAAACCTGTATTTAAAGAAATATTGCAAAACATACATCTCCAAAACTGCAACCCCCGATTTATACAACCAAGTGAAGGACGATGTTATCAAGGACTTAAAAGAAACGGACTTTTCCTCAGCCACTACAAACACGTGGTCAAGCTCAAATATGACCCCATACATGAGCTTAACAGTACATTTACCTTGCCACGGACTGGACTCCACAGTCAAAGTCTCGAAGTGACCGGGACGGCTCAGAAAATAGGGTAATTGGCCAAGTACAACTGGGGAGAAGGGGGGGGGGGCAAATTTTTTTAAAAATCATTAATCGCGATTATTTGTATGACAATTAATTGTCAGCTAAAATTTCATGATGGTGACAGCCCCAGGGAATTATAGAGATGATAACTGACCTACTCTAGAAGTCTGAAAGGTGTTGGGCTTCCTCCAGTTTTGACCTTCCCATGATAAACGCAGATGAACGTGACCGGATAAAAGTCACATGACTGCTCTCTGATGTGGGAGTGGTGCTCTTACGGATTCATGGTCATTATATGGTTGTAATAAACCGTATTCATTTTAACTTCATCACTCATCTTCACTTGTTACTGATAGCGATCACCCCCTTCTTTTATCTCCTTCCTCTCTCCCTGTCTGCCTGCTTGTCTCTCCTTCTGCTTTTTGTGTCTGTGTGCCTCTCTGTGGCTTCCTGTCTGTCTGCAGAAAAGTTTAACCATGGCGTTTCTGCTGAAGCCAAGAAGCAGACGTGGGCGGACATAACGGAGCAGATCAACGACCTGGGAGAGAACCACAGAGAGGTCATCTCACAGTATTACTGTTTCCCCCTGAGGTTTTACTGTAGGGCCTCGGTGTTAGGACGTGTCCAGCGAAGCTCGAGAGGCTTAAAAATGAAAACCAAGAAGTTAGCTAGACCATCTGACATTGCTAAAGAAGGTTGAATCAGTTCATCTGGACGTGAAGTTTATTGACAGAAACGTTTCATCATCTAAATGACCTCTTCAGTCTCACCTGACTGCAGGTGTCCCCACCCTTATAAACAACACAGTGACTGCAGGTGTCCCCACCCTTATAACCTGCAGTCAGTTGAGACTGAAGAGGTCACTAAGGCCGTGACACACCAGGTCGGCCGTCGGCCAATGTTGATCCATTGGTGAGTGTCTGTGACCCTAGTTTTTGTGGTGTGTTCCGCACCGTTGGCACTAGTCGGACCCCTGTTGGCAGCTTTTCGGCCGATTCAGCATGTTGAGTCGGCGGAGCACATCGATGAGAGAGATCACTCTGGCTGTTCAGCTTAGCGAATCAGTGCTAAGCTAGCGAATCAGGGCCGTCGGCTGTAGTCTTTGCGGTGTGTTCAAGTGCTACTTTGTGGTCCAGACGTGAGGCGACGCAACAGTCGGCCTTCGTCACCGCTAGTCGATTTGGTGTGTCTGGGCCCTTAGATGAGAGATGAAACGTTTCTCTCAATAAACGTTGAGTCCAGATGAACTGATTCACCTTTCTTTGATTTTCTTACCTGGATTACTGAGCATAAAGACATTTGACATTATGATACGTCAGTAATGATATCATTTATTAGCCTGGCTTTATATATTTTGGACATGGGTCCACTGCTGGACTCAACTTTACAGCGGTGTCTTATGGGACAACTGAACAGGAGTGTCAGACATGTTTCAACAGGTCTTAATTTAACCCAACCACGAATTTGGGAATGGAAACCAAAAGTGAAAGTTAAAAGTTATAATGTGAAATGTCCAATATGATCAATGGTGGATGACCTTGTTGATCTACTTCCTGGTTCAGCCTCCAGGAATGAGCAGCCTGTACTTACCATAGGAAGTAGCAACCATCCATAATGTCTTGACGCATGCTCAATAATTCAGCTGGGAAAATCAAAGAAGGTTGAATCAGTTCATCTGGACACGTTTGTATCCAGATGAACTGATTCAACCTTATTTGAGAACCATCCAGAAACTAGCCAGCCAGCACAATAGACAAGTCATAGATAATGCACAGTCATGGACACAGTCTGACTGAGACACTGGGGGGGGGGGGGGGTTGTTTAAAGGACACATTTAAGGGCCCAGACACACCAGAGACCAGCGGCGACGAAGGCCGACTGTTGCATCACCTCACATCGCCTGCCGTCTGGGCCAAAAAGTAGCACTTGAACACACCGCAAAGACTACAGCCGACGGCCAACTAGCATGTACGTTCTGTGCTGATTCGCTAAGCTGAACAGCCAATCAGAGTGATCACGCTCACCAACAGGCTCCGCCCATTCAACATGCTGAATCGGCCAAAAAGCTGCTGACAGGAGTCCGACTAGTGCCGATGGTGCAGGACACACCGAACTAGGGTCACAGACACTCACCGATGGCTCGACATTGGCCAACGGTCCTGGTGTGTCGGGGCCCTAGCACTCCTGTTCACTTGTCCCATAAGACACTGTTGTAAAGCTTGAGTCCAGCAGTGGTCCCCTGTCCAAAATCTACAAAATAAAGCCGGTGATTAAAAAGATAACATAACTGATAAAGGTAAAATGTACCTGGGTCACAACAGTTTCTACCCAGTTCCCCACCCCTGTTTGTTAGTGGATGAACAGTCCAGCGCTGGGTGAGATCTGCCTCACGGGGACCGGAAAAGCTGACATCCAGCTGTAGAAACAGTAAAGATGACAGCAGCTGTATTACTCCAGCTAAAACTGCTTGTGTAAAGGAACTCCTGTCTTCCCTCAGGTGCGTCAGATTATGAAGAAGTGGGCGGACCTCAAGTGTGATGGAAAGCGACGCATGGCAGCTTTCAGGGGCCCCCAGGGATCCAACCTAAGGAAGAAGAACCTGGGTCCCGTGGAGAGGATGGTCCACAAGATACTATTGATGACTCCTGGAGCAGGTAAGTAGGACAGGGACAGAGAAGGAGGTGTATGTGTTGGGGGGGTTGTAAGACTGTAGATGCAGGTGGTGTTTCCTCTGACTGGATTCACAGCAAAAACATGCTGGCGACTGGTGGGAATCTTGGGCCATTAGAATAACGGTTTACTACAGTTTAATTCCATTACCCTACTCTTCCAAGCCGCCCCGGTCGCTGCTCCGACCTCTGCCGATCCGGGGAGGGCTGCAGACTACCACCTGCCTCCTCCGATACATGTGGAGTCACCAGCCGCTTCTTTTCACCTGACAGTGAGGAGTTTCACCAGGGGGATGTAACACGTGGAAGGATCACGCTATTCCCCCCAGTCCCCCCCCCCCCCCAACAGGAGCCCCAACCGACCAGAGGCGCTAGTGCAGCGACCAGGACACATACCCACATCTGGCTTCCCATCCGCAGACACGGCCAGTTGTGTCTTTAGGGACGCTTTACCAAGCCCAAGGTAACACGGGGATTTGAACCGACGATACCCGTGTTGGTAGGCAACGGAATAGACCGCTACACTACCCAGACGCCCAGTAGAGTTTTTTGAAGAAACTCCATAAAACACCAAAGTATTAAAATGAAAAGAGGAGCGACGGACTCACAGGAAGTGATTGGTTTTCATGTTTTCATATTGTCAGATTACGACCTGGACGAAGACATCGGGACTCGACGCCGTAACGTTGTTCCTCCCTCACCCTTCTACCTCAACACAGACACCAACTCCCTCCCGTTACCCGGAGGAGCCTCCTTCGACCTCTCGCCCCTCTCCTCCCCAGAGAAAGAGCTCGGTGGTGAGTCATATTTGTTACATGGTAGTAAAATGCACCTCGTCATGTACTACGGCGTCCTCTACGTCGGAACGAAGACGTGAACCGACCTGCCATCATAGAACGTGTTTGGTACTGCTGCCCAGTTTTACTGATGCACTTCTTCTTTTTTCTCGCTAAACAGGAGATCCGCTCCACTCCTCTCCTGAGTTTGAGTTTGAAATGGCTGCAGATGGAGGTAACCGTCTAGTTTTCTTCAATGTTTTATTTCAGGTCTTTTTTTCAGGTCTTTAGGTTGTAGGACAAAATTAGCTGTGAGATGGCGGATGGTTCACACAGGGTTGAGTCCCCTGCTCATTTTGTTCTGCAAGTTAAATGCCGTTATGGAAGCACTCATGAATTTTGTGTGTGTTCACCAGAGCAAACCATGGACTATGACGATGAAGACACCACGTTCTCCTCTCACCCCGGTACCTTCTGCCCCCCCTCCTCCTCCTCCAATCCCCTGGAGTCGCTCCCTGACAACCCACTGCTGAGGAGCAAACCGTTCCACACCTACTCCCGCAACAACGCCTCCTCCTACAGCGCTTCCTCTTCCAGACCTCCCCCGCGAACAGCCTCCATCTCCTCAGGTTTCCCTTCTTCCTCCAACTCAGAGCCTTCCTCCTCATCCTCTCTGGCTCCTCCACAATCCCCCACCAACTCCTCCTCCTCTGTCCTGGCCTCCTCGCTGTCTGCTCCCCGCCCCTCTTCACCCCTCAACTCCTACTCCTCCCCTTCTGTTCTTTGTGCTGCCAATGGTACGACCACTGACCCCGCGGCTGCCTCTTCATCCCTGCCGCCGCCTCCTTCCTACCCCAGCGCCACCGCTTCTTCCTCCACCGGTCCTCCTTCCTGCTCTGTCTCCTCCTCTTCGCTCCACCCTCCTCCTGTAACATCCTACTCCCAACCTTCCTCCTCATCTCTCCTCCCACCGAACCGTCTCTCCTCCTCCTTAGGTTCCATCCCCTACTCTCTGCCCCCTGGCGCTTCCTCTGTCAGGGCCCAGGAACATGTGGCCCAGCTGGCCTCCCAAAGCCTCCAGCAGCAGCAGGCCAGCAGGAGGCTTTTGGAATCGGTGTCTCAGTCCCTGGACAGCCTGGCCCAGTCCGTCCAGCTGCTGGTGGAGAGCCAGCAGGAGTTTGTCCAGGAGTCCCTGATGCTACAGAAGGAGACAGTGGACATCTTGAAGGATTTCTCCATCACGGCTCTGGCTATGCTCAGGGAGAAGCCCAACCACGGACACAACGCAGCACCACACCAACCTGGCCCCCAGCTCTGAGAGACGGGACACATATGAAGAGAGAGGATGAGGAAAAGAAGGAGGAAGATGTTTTTATTTACAGAGAAGAGATGGGCTACATGTCAAGACATCTCTTCAGCACAAAACCAAGCATGAGGTGGAGGTTTGCTACCAGACTGGAAGTCCAGCTGGCCGCTCAAATAGTCAGAGACACTGTTGGATGTTTGGTTTCAAAGCCGCTGTGGCTGCTGGACACACAGGTAGTTAATTTGTTTATTATGATGTATATGGTGTTGTACATGTTAAATTTTACCAGTGCGCACACACACACACATTGGGGATGGAAAATTTTGGTTAGACTCAAAATCCTACTTCCCCAATCCCTTAAATTAACCCTAAGCTGAACCAAAAAACAAAAAAAACAAAAAAAAATTAAACCTAACCCTTACTCCTCAGCCTAATTCTAATGCCTAACTTAAATACTAGACTTCAGCTTAACCATATCCTCAATTGTAACCCTCGCCATGAACTAAAAACGCTAGCCTAGAAATAACCCTTTTCCTAATGGGGACATTTTAGGAAGGTGGCTCGGACTTTTACTGTACTTATGAGGATATTGGGTTCCCACAAGAATAAAAGGCATAAAATGCACACACACACACGCACACGTCCATGTTTGTCTCACACACGTCGGCAGAGTTCACTGGAATTCTCTGATTTCCTGAGTGAGCGAGAGAGAGAGAGACGGGAGGTTCTCAAGTGACCAGAAGAGAGAGAGACAGACAGACCAAGGCTGGACGGACGTTGTTATTGGTGAACACAACGTAGAGATGCTAAAAGCCACCAACCAAATGCTTGTCAGTTTTACTTAAAGCTGAATTTATCCAGGGAGGATGGGCCGAAAACCAGACTTTCCTTCTGCACCAATGCCGCTTCACATCTATTCATTTACACACGTCTGCATCCTGGAGCTGCTCAGTTCAACTGCAGTATTCTAACGCCGGATATTTAAGTTGTTTGGGGTAAAGTGCCTTGCTGAGGGGCACTTTTAACAGCAGTCATTAAGGGAGGATCAAGTTTTCCTCGTTCATTCACCTCCCCCGTCTAGACTTCCAGTAGGTGTCGGGCTGCTGGTTTGTGAATTGTGGAGTACATTCATTCATTCATTCATCTTCAGCCGCTTCTCCGGGGTCAGGTACAGCGGCAGCAAGCCAAGCAGGGCACTCCAGACGTCCCTCTCTCCAGCAATGCCCCCCAGCTCCTCCCGGGGGATCCCAAGGCGCTCCCAGGCCAGACCAGACATGTAGTCCCTCCAGCAAGTTCTGGGTCTACCTCGGGGTCTCCGCCCAGTTGGCTGCGCCTGGTAAACCTCCAAAGGAAGGTGCACAGGAGGCATCCTAATCAGATGCCCGAACCACTTCAACTGGCTCCTTTCGATGGGAAGGAGCAGTGGCTCTACTCCGAGCTCCCTCCGGATGTCCGAGCTCCTCACCCTATCTCTAAGGCTGAGCCCATACACCCTACGGCGGAAACTCATTTCAGCTGCTTGTATCCACGATCTCACCCTTTTGGTCACTACCCAAAGCTCATGACCATGGGTGAGGGTTGGAACGAAGATTGACTGGTAAATTTAGAGCTTTGCCTTCTGGCTCAGCTCCCTCTTCACCACAACGGTCCAGTACAACGTCCGCATTACTGCTGATGCTGCACCAATCCACCTGTCAATCTCCCGCTCCATCCTACCCTCAGTCATGAACAAGAACCCGAGATACTTGAACTCCTTCACTTGAGGCAACAACTCCTCCCCAACTCGGAGGGAGCAATCCACCATTTTCCGGTAGAGAACCATGGCCTCAGACTTTGAGGTGCTGACTCTCATCCCGGCCATTTCACGCTCAGCTGCAAAAATCTTGCTTCTGGAGTACATTGACTGCTTATCAGGTTAGAGAGCCCTCATAGGCTGATGATAAATGCTGTACTTGGCGGGCAAATTCAGAGCCTCAAGCACTAAACCAGGACGTTTATTTTAGTCTGCGGCCCGGACGAAGTGGCCAAACCCACGGTTTGGAAAACGCTTTTAAAAATGTGGATAAATGAATGAATGTCAATGAAAGAGGAAATGAAAGACCGATCCTGTTTGGTGGTCAGAAAGAGACTACCTTTACTTTTAGAAAGATTAGCTTCATTTAAAAAACTCATAAAGATTGATTTTTACTGTCATGTCATGTGTAGTTTGAGAGATAAGAGCGTGTTGTTTCTTTTTGTTTTTGTTGGGGTTTTTTGCGATCTACTTTTCTTACTGATAAGGGCTGATGGGGGATCATGAGGACATCGAATATGAAAAGATTGGCCCCAGGGCTCCGTTCACTTCACTTTCTGTTCAGCCATTAACAAAGTTTACTTTACACAAAGTTACGCGCTGAACAACCCTGTAGTGAATGTTTAGCAATGATCGCTTGTGTTGACCTTTTTAAACTGTACGACTAAATGGCTTGAAAGTATTGTGATGAAAATACCACAAGGTAAACATTTCTTTATTCCAAATTCCTGTCTTACTGAGCCCGGAAGTGCTTCTGTGTGGCGCTGAACGGCTCAAGACGAAGGGTTTTAGAGAGTCAGGGAAGATGATAGTGATTTTTAAGGTGGATTGAGACTTGGTGCAGACTTTAACAGAGGGCGAATGGAGTTTGTTAATCGGCTAACCAACCTAATCATGTTCCAGTTGGTCTGAATGACCCAGAAACAATTTCCTTGTCCAGTGCGAGGGTCTACGGACAGGGTCTTATGTTGCTGTAAAGCCCACTGAGGCACATTTGTGATTTGTGGTAATGGGCTATACAAATAGAATTGACTTGACTTATTGGCGGGACTGCCACAGCGGGGCCAGCCCCACACATGTCGTCCCTGACTGAGTGATGGAGCGTCCCCATTGGTCGGCCGGCCGAGTTGGAGCTTCCTTATTGGCCGTTGCCCTTTCAAACAAGATCGGCATGAAGGTTTCTATGACGTCATCAGCTGTTCACAGAACCAACGTCAAAACAGCCGCTTTCTAAACTTAGTGGCGGTCCAGCCATATGCTAGGTTTGAACCTAGTCTTGTTTTGTTTTTAGTCATTTTCTTTTTAGAAAGGCACCAATCAGATTTTCAGAAAAGATCAACATGCTTGAGGAAGAAAAAAAGCTAGCTAGAAGTGTTTTTGAAAAAAAAATAGATGGGGGAAATTAATTTGTAAATGTTTGTCTGGGAACTTTAACAACCACTGCAGCAGGTAACCATTCATTGCACCTTCCAAATGAATAGTGAGGTTTTACAGGTCAGTTGGGTTCAGTTTCCTGTCTTGGAAATAACGGACAATATATTTTACTTAAATCCTGTAGGTTTTGTTCCACCACAGAGCCCCGCTCCATATCCCAACACTCTTCCTTTTTGTACTATTCCTAAAGAGGTTGTAAAGGTGCTTTCACATTGCTTTTAAACCCGAGCTAAGAAATTTGTTGACACTACCATATTGCAAAATGGACTTTTGGGGTTTAGTCCCAGAAAATCGGTAAAATCAAACAGGATGTCAGGAGTTTTTGATTATTTTTTTAACATGTATATATATATATATACTTTAATGATCCCCATAGGGAAATTACGCACTGCATTCAACCCACCCTAGCTGTGAAGCTACTAGCTACAGCTACACAGCCCACTGTGGGCATCCGCTGTGCAGCCCCCGGGGACCAACTCCAGTTGGTCTTGCCATGCCTCGGTCAAGGGCACAGACAGGAGTATTAACCTTGACATGCATGTCTTTTTGATGGTGGGGGAAAACCCACCGCAGACAAGGGGTGAGCATGCAAACTCCACCCACCTGGGATGAACCCCAAGGTTGGACAACCCCGGGCTTCGAACCCAAGATTTTCTTGCCGTGAGGCGACACCGCTAACCGTGCTCCTGTTGGCTGATTTTGTTGCCGACTGTTCTCTCACCTCAGTCACCTCGGCATGAAACCAACAACGGCTAATGATAATTGGCGTAACAATAATTTGAGTTGTGGCAAATTTGAAATGTCTGACAAACGAATAAGCTGGTGCGAGGCTTAAACACAGGCGTTAAATTAAATGTGAGTAGGGGCGCCCCGGTGGCTCACCTGGTAGAGTAGGCACCACATAAGCCTGAGTCCTTACAGCGGAGGCCTGGGTTCGAATCCAGCCCGGCCTCTTTGCTACACGTCATCCCCTCACTCTCCCCTGCCTTTCCTGTCTCTCTCACCTGTCGCTATCAAATGAAGGAAGAAATGGCAAATGAAATTATATATATATATATATATATATATATATATATATATATATATATGAGTCAACAGACATCCAATCCATTCTATGAGACAGCATCTTAATAGAAAAAAAATGTTGGCTGAACCGTCAGCAAATATAACTTTGTTGAGACCATCCCTGAACTCAATTAAAGGCCAAATATAAAAAAATAATATAAGTTCAATACAGGAACCTGTTGTTCCTGTTATTCAGCCTCCAATCGAGGAGGTTTTACACCCAGAACAACCCGTGCATGTGTTGGAACTACCCGGTTGAATCGAAAACCAGCAGTACTGGTGGTACCTGAGGACCTGATTGAGAACACTACTTGAGGAGCTTCACATGACCTCACTGCATTATGTGGACTGTCACGTTACCGGTGGTCAAATTTAAGTCCAGTGTTTTAAGACAAAAAAATATGAGCCTGAGAACTAAATTTGGGGCTATCAAGCTGAGGTGTCACCACAGATTAAGCTAGTCCTGCTAACTAGCCCGAGGCCAAACCCTGCAGTGTGGAAGCACCTTCAGAAGGTTTTCAATTTCATTTACGCTATGCAAATGAGAAGGTGCCTGTGGTCTTCAGACCTGGAAAACCCAATATTTGAGACATTACTTTAAGAAGAAAATGACATAAACAATAGTACACTTGAGGCTTCCTGGTGGAGATGTTATCAAAGGTGCTTACACTGGACATGACATGCCGTGAGTTTGAGAATGGAAGTAACGAGCTTTTCTGTCTGTTATCCTTCCTCTTCTACCAAATGTATCTAACCAGTTTCAGTTCCATTTGTGAATAAAGAATATATTGCCCCCACAGTCACTCGAGATAATGTGAATCTTTTCACCGTTCGCCTTCGTTTCAGGTATGTCTTCCAGGGGAAGTAACGCTGAAAGGTTGTTAAGCACTGATTTGTTTGAAAGCTTTGTCCATCATTTCATTGCAAATGGTCATTCTATTTATCACCAGGTGTCAGGGAGGTAAAACCAGAGGGAGACGGTTCACCCCATCAGTTTACAGTAGGACAATGCGTCCTGTGCACAACTGTAGTCCACTGACTTCCGGTTTCTACTGCAGCGGTCATACCAGTTTCCTGTTTGTTGGCGCGTGCTATTGACAATGGCATATTTTTTGCGCGATGCCTGCAAGATTTACCATGGCTAAATGTCAACGACATGCACAGAATTACCGACAAACCTTCACCTGCACCTACCAGCAAACGAGTGAGAAGTTTCAAGTTGTGCATATCAAGTTACGTCCGCTCATCCTCATAATTGTGGACGTAACTTGATATGCACAACTTGAAACTTCTTGCAGGCATCGCGCAAAAATATGCCATTGTCAATAGCACGCGCCAACAAACAGGAAACTGGTATAACCGCTGCAGTAGAAACCGGAAGTAGGCGGACTACAGTTATGTACAGAGTCGAACTGACAACGTAAGACCGTGTGGCGTCGTGATGTAAGCAAAACTGACCAATCGAAGCACCTTGAGTCAATTACCCCACTCCTCCGAGCCGTCCCGGTCGCTGCTCCACCCCCTCTGCCGATCCGGGGGAGGGCTGCAGACTACCACATGCCTCCTCCCATACATGTGGAGTCACCAGCCGCTGCTTTTCACCTGACGGTGAGGGGTTTCGCCAGGGGGACGTAGCACGTGGGAAGGTCACGCTATTCCCCGGGGCCCAGTTAGTACATGCGCCCGAGGTCTTCTACGTCTGACCAAGCAGAAAACAACATTAAATAAAAGAAGGTTGAATAATAGTTGGACACAAGACATCGTATACATTATATGGATTCAAATCCATAAAGCCACGTTAAACTGAAACGGTGTTTGGCTGAAATGGATTTCGTGACATTCGGAGATTCTAAGTAAAGCTCCAGTTCCCTCAGACATGTCAAAATTAAGGGCAGGTTTCAGCTTTGTTAATATAAAGAATAAACTCGTCTCATCTTCAGCTGTGTCTCTTGGGTGGGGTCGCGGTGGCAGCAAGCCAAGTAGGGCACTCCAGACCTCCCTCTCCCCAGCAACGCCCTCCAGCTCCTCCTGGGGGATCCCAAGGCGTTCCCAGGCCAGATTGGACATGTAGTCCCTCCAGCGCGTTCTGGGTCTACCCCGGGGTCTCCTCCCAGTCGGACGTGCCCGGTAAACCTCCAAAGGAAGGCGCCCAGGAAGCGTCCGGCGTGATTTTTTTTCGTACCCGTTTTCCAGGAACTCTGCCTCTGATTGGTTAGTACTCGTTGAGAGAGCGTTCACCTGGATTCCGGGAAGACCCGCCCCTGCTCTATCTCTGATTGGCTAACCCAACCCTAACCTTGACCAACCTAATCAACGGAGGCAACGAGTACTAGCCAATCAGAGGCAGAGTTCTCGGAAAACGGGTACGAAAAAAAATCACGCAGATGCCCGACCCATCTCAACTGGCTCCTTTCGACGTGAAGGAGCAGCGGCTCTACTCCAAGCTCCCTCCGGGTGTCCGACCTCCTCACCCTATCTGTAAGAGTCACTACCCAAAGCTCATGACCATAGGTGAGGGTTGGAACGAAGACTGACTGGTAAATTGAGAGCTTTGCCTTCCGGCTCAGCTCCCTCTTCACCACAACGGTCCGGTACAACGTCCGCATTACTGCTGATGCTGCACCAACCCGCCTGTCAATCTCCCGCTCCATCCTCCCCTCACTCCTGAACAAGACCCCGAGATACTTGAACTCCTTCACATATAAAGAAAAAACCTTGATCATATTAGTAGGATAAGCCATTAAGCAAGACTTGTTTCTTTTTGTCATCATGCAAGAACCCAAACTAAAAAAAAACCCCACTCAGTTTCAACAAATTCCCAGTAACATCTCAGTGAAACAATTGAAAGAGAGGAAAAGTGGATAAAGTTTTGTTTTGTTTTGTTTTGTTTTTTACAGTAAAAGTGGAGTGTCAGTGTGGAAAAGCCAGAGACGCTCCCCTGATGACCTGGAACTGGACTGGTGTTAAAGGCCCAATCTGTTACATGTGGGTCTGTTACTACTCCAGTCTGTACAGCCATTAGAGGTGTGGACAAACCTTTAACAGCAACAGAAAACATCAGAAACTCAGATTTAGCTCTTTACTGTTAGTCCTTGTATTAAGACACATGTCAATCAAACTGGGAGTGACAGCAGGAACGGTCATAGTTTGGTAACCGGGCGACTCTTCGGTCTACATTTGGGTTAAGCAGTGTTGGGTAAGCTAGCTGTAGTGAGCTAAGCTAGCAGTTATTCTACATTAAATGAAGCTGTAGTGAGCTAAGCTAGCAGTTACTCTACATTAAATGAAGCTGTAGTGAGCTAAGCTAGCAGTTATTCTACATTAAATGAAGCTGTGGTGGGCTAAGCTAGCAGTTACTCTAAATGAAGCTGTAGTGAGCTAAGCTAGCAGTTATTCTACATTAAATGAAGCTGTAGTGAGCTAAGCTAGCAGTGACTCTATATTAAATGAAGCTGTGGTGGGCTAAGCTAGCAGTTACTCAACATTAAATGAAGCTGTAGTGGCCTAAGCTAGCAGTTGCTCTACATTAAATGAAGCTGTGGTGTGCTAAGCTAGCAGTTGCTCTACATTAAATGAAGCTGTAGTAAGCTAAGTTAGCAGCTAGTCTACATTAAATGAAGCTGTAGTAAGCTAAGTTAGCAGCTAGTCTACATTAAATGAAGCTGTAGTAAGCTAAGTTAGCAGCTACTCTACATTAAATGAAGCTGTAGTAAGCTAAGTTAGCAGCTAGTCTACATTAAATGAAGCTGTAGTAAGCTAAATTAGCAGCTAGTCTACATTAAATGAAGCTGTAGTAAGCTAAGTTAGCAGCTAGTCTACATTAAATGAAGCTGTAGTAAGCTAAGTTAGCAGCTACTCTACATTAAATGATAAGCTAAGTTAGCAGCTAGTCTACATTAAATGAAGCTGTAGTAAGCTAAATTAGCAGCTAGTCTACATTAAATGAAGCTGTAGTAAGCTAAGTTAGCAGCTAGTCTACATTAAATGAAGCTGTAGCAAGCTAAGTTAGCAGCTACTTTACATTAAATGAAGCTGTAGTAAGCTAAGTTAGCAGCTACTCTACATTAAATGAAGCTGTAGTAAGCTAAGTTAGCAGCTAGTCTACATTAAATGAAGCTGTAGTAAGCTAAGTTAGCAGCTGGTCTACATTAAATGAAGCTGCAGCGAGCTAAGTTAGCAGCTAGTCTACATTAAATGAAGCTGTAGCAAGCTAAGTTAGCAGCTACTCTACATTAAATTAAGCTGTAGTAAGCTAAGTTAGCAGCTAGTCTACATTAAATGAAGCTTTAGCAAGCTAAGTTAGCAGCTACTCTACATTAAATGAAGCTTTAGCAAGCTAAGTTAGCAGCTAGTCTACATTAAATGAAGCTGTAGTAAGCTAAGTTAGCAGCTACTCTACATTAAATGAAGCTGTAGCAAGCTAAGTTAGCAGCTAGTCTACATTAAATGAAGCTGTAGCAAGCTAGGTTAGCAGCTACTCTACATTAAATGAAGCTTCACTACACCGAAGCTAAAATGTAGCAAGCTAAGCTACAGCAACATGGCAAAAAGTAGTTTACCACATCGAAGCTCTTTTTTTTTACACTGACCCAACTTGATTCGGAGTCAGCGCTATCTCAGTGATCAGGCACACCATGTCCAGTTCCATTGTTCATTAAACAATAAGCTGCTCTCACTGGTCCAAAACCAGTTTGGCAAGAAAACAAACACGTGTTCCGCATAGTAAAAGCCAGCTGTCGAGCGTGTGTGAGTTTGTGTGCGTGTGTGTTCCTCCGCAGCAGACCAATCGCACGCATCAGCCCAAGGATCGGTACGTGACGTCACCGTCATACAGAAGCGCTTCTGTCCGCTGCTTTTTTTTAACAAAACTTTATTTAAATCCAATTCAGGGGACCGTTACTAAGAGAACATGGACACATAAGAAAAAACAACTATTCTAAACCATACAGCAGGGGACTGTGGAAAAGAAAGAGTTAAATACAGATATTCAAGGCATCACATGTTCTCATTCATGCAGGTCATGCTTATCTAAAGGAGTTGAAAATCGGATCACAAAGGGCCATGGACATCTATAGCTCTGAAAACGACTCCTAGAGGATAAACTCTGAGTCTCATCACCAGCAGCCAGTCAGACTAGCTTGGTCTAGTCAGAAAGGCACCAACTGAGGAGGCCTCTTGGATGAGAGGCGACACGTCTTCACGGATACATACCAAGTCCAGTTGCACTTGATTCAACTCCTTTGGGTAAGGCATCACATATTTTCAAAGTCGTAATGGCTTCTCTTTTTTTTTTAAACATTTCGCAAAGATTCGAAATCCTGAACTGAAAAACATGTGACCCGTGACCTTTTATTTGACCATCTGCATTTGTGAACTTAAAATTTACCATATAAAATAAAGAGATTTAACCCAAAAAAAGAGTCTATCTTTGTTTTACTTTTAAAAAATTAAATGTTCTCTTCATTCATTCATTCATTTTCAGCTGCTCCTCCGGGGTGGGGTCGCGGTGGCAGCAAGCTAAGCAGGGCACTCCAGACGTCCCCCTCCCCAGCAACACCCTCCAGCTCCTCCTGGGGGATCCCAAGGTGTTTCCAGGCCAGATTGGACATGTAGTCCCTCCAGCGAGTTCTGGGTCTACCCCGGGGTCTCCTCCCAAGTTGGCCATGCCCAGAAAACCTCCAAAGGAAGGCTTTATCCAAACAAACTTTAACACCACCTAATCTTTCAAACATGTGTAACGGCATGGTTTGAACAAAGGCCTGCACCCATATCGGCCCTTTCTGGACCATGTTGCCCATGCCTGAATCACTGCCTTGCAATAATCTTACCAAGCCTGAAGGAATGGCATCACAAACTATCGCAAACTCCTTAGGAGTGACCGGAATTTTGTACTTCCTTAAAAACTCTGTATATCTGAGAAGGTGTCCATTACCAGATAGCAAAATTGCTGTGGCCCAGACCCGTCCCACACCCAACACTTCATCCAGCCCACAGAAAGTGTAATGTATGGGACTATAGCATGTGAAACACTACAGGGCTGTTTTGACTACACAGAGGGGGAGGTGCTAACTATGGGAGGGGGGCAGTTTAGAGGAGGCTACTGATGTTGTCGCTCACGACATCACCTTTTGCGAGGTCCCACAAAAACTGTCAAGGTATTTTCTAACAGTAAGCCCTGGATCACAATAGCACTGAAAGTCACACTCAACAAAAAGAAAATAGCATTCATCTCAGGAAAGGGGTAAGTCCAGCCTCATTCAGAACAAGCTGAACAAACAAAAGAGGCCAAGAGAGTGTACAGGGAGAAAGTTGAGAAGCTCTTCCAGGAAGGTAAAGCCAGGCACGCCTGGCGAGGCATTAAAACACTGGCTGGGCTCCCTAATAATTCAGCCATACTCAGTATTGAGGCAAAGGACTGTATCAGCATGGCAGAGAACCTGAACAACTTCTACTACAGGTTTGACCAGCATAGCTTTACACCGGAGGAGGAGCTAATATCTGAACTGGCTACCATGTCACTCACCACTGCAAACCTGGAACTGCAGGCTGGGGAGGTAGAATACACGCTGAAGACGATAAACCCAAACAGAACATCTGTGGCCACCTGTGGAAGGCCTGCTGCAACCAACTGTCTGGTGTTCCCTGCAAGCTCTTCAACCGCTCCCCGGTACAGCACTCAATCCCTACAATATGGAAATCCTCTATTATTTGTCCAGTACCCAAAATGCAACCCCGCTGCTGATAATGACTACTGACCCGTAGCCTTAACATCCCTAGCAATGAAAAGCATTGAGGCTTGTTCTTTCCCAGTTACAGAAGGAAGTGCACGCTGACCCTCTCCAGTTCCCATATAAACAACATAAGGGGGTTGATGCTGTTCTGACACTGCTGCAGTGTGTACACTCACCTTAAGAAGCCCAAGGCATGTGTTAAAATAGTCTTTGTGGACTTGTCAAGCCCTTTTAACACAGTAAAACCCCACCCGATGGGACAGAAGCTGCTCCAAATGGATGTCAATCCACAGCTGATCCTCTGGATCCATTCATTTCTGACAGGGAGACACCAAATTGGTCAAAATCAATTGTCAGTTCATCTCTACTTGAACCATCTCCACCTCTGGAGCCCCAGAGGGCTCTGCAATCTCACCTGTGCTCGTCACTGTTCACTGATAGCTGCAGGAGCTCAGACCCAGTAATAACCTACATCAAATACTCTGATGACAGTCATTGTGGATACCACTAACTCTAAAGGGCGGCTACAAGCTGAGAAGGACATATTCTCAGAGTGTTGTAGGGGGAATTCCCTTGACCTCAGTGCTTCTAAGACCAAGGAGCTGGTCATTGATTTTCACCATGGGCCAGGTTATCATCCCTATCTTGCTGGTCAATGGCCAGGTCATAGAGAGTGGAGACACATAAATACCTCAGCACCACAACTGACCACAAACTCACCTTCAAACCTAATAGTGAAATCATCTTCTCCAAATGTCAGCAACGCCTCTTCTTTCTGAGGAAACTCTGTAAACTCCAGGTTCACCCATCAGTTCTACTAGCTTTCTACAGGTGCTTCACCTTAGACATAACCGCCTGGTTTGGTGTTTTGAGTGACATTCCACAGTAATCCTCAACAAAATCATCGGAATGTGCAGCAAAATCATTGGACAGGACCTAGAACCACTAACCAGCATCTACAGCAGATGGTCCAAAAGGAAAGGACTACAAATAGCCTTGGACACCCAACACATACTACACAACCAATACAGCCACCATACACCATACACCTACCTTCAGGCCGCAGATACAGGTCACTTCCATTCAAGACCAAGCGGGCCATGTCAAGCTTTGTGTCTACTTCAATTAGACCAATTAATGCCTGCGACAGGCATGGGCGTAGGTCCATGAATACTGGGATGGCATACACCTGTGCCCGTCCACAGGGTTAGTGGTTGATGTCAGGAAGGTCATCCGACGTAAAATTTTGCCAAATCAGAATGCGGCTTGGCAAGACCATACCGGTCGAGGCTCCATAACGGATAGGTCAAGGCCCGGGTTAACAACGGCTGCCATTGGTGTTGAGCCCTCACAGGGTGCCGATGGAAACTATAAAAAACCATTAAAAACCCTGTGGTGACTCCTGGGAAACGGGGAACAAGCAAGAAGAAGAAGAAGAAATGATAATAGTAATAATGCCTGAGCTATCTCAAGGCTTGACCTCACTTATTTACTACTATGTATCTATGGACATTTTTAAGCACACCTAACATATTAGTGGACCTCCTTAATTGTTTTTTAAGTTGTATTTGTATGTTGTCTACTCTTTGTCATCTGTATGGCTATGTGTTTGTGTTTGCACTGACACTTTTACACAAATGAAGCTCCTAATGGATAAATGAAGTTATTTTGACTTTGAAAAACATCAACTGTGATACATTTGTGCATACTAATATATCAAATTTTTCAAATTAACGCAAAAATCTGCAGCTTTTCTCCATCAATAAGTGGTTATTCTATTTGTTTGAAACGTGATGTTGACGTGTGTATTCTGTTGTACAAACAGTCAATATTCCAGAACAGTGTGGTGACATGGTTGGATGTAAGAGGCAGAGAGAAACAGACCTGTTGACACTGATTTTCTGGGACTACAAACCAGGTGTGGCAGGACTACAAACCAGGTGTAGCAGCCATTGTGGCTGGTGTGCCATCAGCTCAGCAGTAAACAGTTCCCACCCTGGTAAAAATGGATCCTGGGACCAAAGCAAACACAGACTAATGTATTACAAACTACATGAGACTACAGGGGACACCGTTGTACAGTCATATTGGTTGTCATGGACACATCAGCATCACGTTTCCGTCTTTTTTCCAACACGTATGCATTTGCCACTGCACCAGTGTTCATCCTACCCGGTCAAAACATCCCAACAGTAGTATACAGAGACTGTAGAGTGTCTCCAACCATGGTGAAGATGACTGGTGGTGTTATGGAGCCTGACTACATCATACGCAGGGAGGATATAATGATTTATTTCAGTTTAAACTTTGGATGAAAAGTAACAGAATGTGAACTGAACAGTTATGATCCTTGAGAATAGTAAAAAAAAAAAAAAGTCACAGCTTACTGCTTTCATAAAAAATTAAACGGAATAGAAATCCATTTATCATCATTTCAGCTTTTGCAGCGCAGTACAGGCCGGTCTTTCTGCCAAAAACATCTCTCTCAGAGTGTTTTCGGCATTGTGTCCTTGGTTGAGCTTCTCCCTTAGTATGTCCCAGGCTGTGATGGAGGAATCCTTCAGGATCTCCACCGTCTGCTTCTGCAGTATCAGGGACCCCTGGACAAACTGCTGCTGGCTCTCCACCAGAAGCTGGACGGACTGGGCCAGGCTGTCCAGGGACTGAGACATCGATTCCAAAAGCCTCCTGCTGGCCTGCTGCTGCTGGAGGCTTTGGGAGGCCAGCTGGGCCACATGTTCCTGGGCCCTGACAGAGGAAGCGCCAGGGGGCAGAGAGTAGGGGGTGGAACCTAAGGAGGAGGAGGAGAGACAGACGGTTAGGTGGGAGGAGAGATGAGGAGGAAGGTTGGGAGTAGGATGTTACAGGAGGAGGGTGGAGTGAAGAGGAGGAGACAGAGCAGGAAAGAGGGGCAGTGGAGGAAGAAGCGGTGGTGCTGAGGTAGGAAGAAGGAGGTGGCAGGGATGAAGAGGCCGCCGCAGGAACAGAAGTCATACCGCTGGCAGTGCAAAGAGCAGAAGGGGAGGAGAAGGAAGTGAGGGGTGAGGAGGGGCGGGGCGCAGACGGCGAAGAGGCCAGAACAGAGGAGGAGGAGTTGGTGGGGGACCGTGGAGGAGCCAGAGAGGATGACGAGGAGGACTCCAAGTTGGAGGAAGAATGGGAACCTGAGGAGATGGATGCTGTTCTGGGGGGAGGTCTGGAGGAGTCGTCGTTGCTGCGGGGGTAGGTGTGTAACAGTTTGCTCCTCTGCAGTGTGTTGTCAGGGAGCGGCTCCAGGGGATTGGAGGAAGAGGAGGAGGAGGGGAGGGAGAAGGTGCCGGGGTGGGAGGAGAACGTGGTGTCTTCATCATCAGAGTCCATGGTTTGCTCTGGTGAACACACAAAATTCATGAGTGCTTCCATAACGGCATTTAACTTGAAGAACAAAATGAGCAGGTGACTCAACTTGGCCTGGGCGACTGGATGAATATATCGGCAATCGGCAACTATCTGAGGACAATCGGCGACTGGCTGAGGACAGTCGGCGACTAGCTGAGGACAGTCGGCGGTTGTTTTTTTGGTCTATTTGCGTGATTTTTGTCATTTTATTTTATTTATTGTCTGCACAAGTCAAAGCGTGTGCAAACAGGACCTGGCAGTTGGCTGGCTGGTCACCACAACTGACCAGATGAGGAACCATCATAACGTTTAAAAATGTATTTGAGCGGAAAGATCACTTGAAATAAACGCGGGCGTTGAAGAAAACTACGGTTACCTCCATCTGCAGCCATTTCAGACTCCGGAGTGGAGGAGATTTAGAGAGAAAAAACAAAAGTACATCAGTAAAACTGGTAAGTAGTACCAAACAGATTCTATGACAGCAGGTCTGTTCACGTCTTAGTTTTGGTTTAAAGTACTTTGTACCACATGACCGAGGAAGACATGAGGACGTACAATCACGTGAATTTGGATTTTCCCCCTTTTTTCTCCCCACTTGTACTTGGCCAATTACCCCACTCTTCCGAGCCATCCCGGTCGCTGCTCCACCCCCTCTGCTGATCCGGGGAAGGCTGCAGATTACCACGTCTCCTCCCATACATGTGGAGTCACCAGCCGCTTCTTTTCACCTGACAGTGAAGAGTTTCATCAGGGGGACGTAACACCTGGGAGGATCACGCTATACCCCCCGGTTCCCCCTTCCCCCCAAACAGGCGCCCCGACCGACCAGAGGAGGCGCTAGTGCAGCGACCAGGACACATACCCACATCCGGCTTCCCACCTGCAGACACGGTCAATTGTGTCTGTAGGGACACCCAACCAAGCCGGAGGTAACACGGGGATTCGAACCGGCGATCCCCGTGTTAGTAGGCAACGGAATAGACCACCGAGCCACCCGGATGCCCCAGGCTCTTGGTGTCTTTTATGCCCCTTTTCCACTACATGGTACTTGCTCGACTTGACTTCCTTCGTTTTCCGTTACTGGGAAGTACCGGCATTTTGGTAACGGTTACCACTTTCCTGGTACTACCTTTGTTGGGGTTCCAAAAAACTGGAGCAGGTACCAAAATCAATGCAGACCAGCTACACTGAGGAGGTTCTGTTACGGTAATGGAAAATGACACTCTGCGAGTCCAGCTGAGTCGAGTCGAGCCGCTACCATGTAGTGGAAAAGGGGCATTAGAGTTTTCTAAACATCAATATTTTTAGGTTCTAGTTGTGATCCAGGGTTAAAAAAGTTTTTTGAATATTTGATCATAAAAACCCTTATTTCATTTACATCAGTTGATGGTATTTTGTCATTTCAAAGGGAAACTAAACTGTACTATCATGATATTTCAACCGCTCAAGTTTTCCAGCAATAGCCAAATGGTTTTTGGTTTGAACCTAGACATGGAGGAAACACCCTGCATGCAGTCTCTTAACACCCCACACACCTCCTTCTCGTTCTCTCACTCTTCCTCCTCCAGGAGTCTTGAGCAACATCTTGTGGGCCATCTCGTCCACAGAACTCAGATTCTCCTTCGTCAGGTCGGATCCAACGGGTCCAACAAGAGCCTTTCCATCGAAGCTCAGATCCACCGACTGCTCAGTCAGTCCCGCCTGAGAAGAGGTACAGATTACTTCATACATTCAGCCTTTCCATGAGGTTGAACCATGTCCTAAAGGCATGAGCACTACCACTCCATCTTATGGTTAAACCATGTCCTAAAGGCATTAGCACTACTACCGCTCCATCTTAATGTTAAACCATGTCCTAAAGGCATGAGCACTACCACTCCATCTTATGGTTAAACCATGTCCTAAAGGCATTAGCACTACCACTCCATTTTATGGTTAAACCATGTCCTAAAGGCATCAGCACTACTACCGCTCCATCTTATGGTTAAACCATGTCCTAAAGGCATCAGCAGTACTACCGCTCCATCTTATGATTAAACCATGTCCTAAAGGCATTAGCACTACCACTCCATCTTATGGTTAAACCATGTCCTAAAGGCATCAGCACTACTACCGCTCCATTTTATGGTTAAACCATGTCCTAAAGGCATCAGCACTACTACCACTCCATCTTATGGTTAAACCATGTCCTAAAGGCATTAGCACTACTACCGCTCCATTTTATGGTTAAACCATGTCCTAAAGGCATCAGCACTACTACCGCTCCATTTTATGGTTAAACCATGTCCTAAAGGCATTAGCACTACTACCACTCCATCTTATGGTTAAACCATGTCCTAAAGGCATTAGCACTACTACCGCTCCATTTTATGGTTAAACCATGTCCTAAAGGCATCAGCACTACTACCGCTCCATCTTATGGTTAAACCATGTCCTAAAGGCATGAGCACTACTACCGCTCCATCTTATGGTTAAACCATGTCCTAAAGGCATTAGCACTACTACCGCTCCATCTTATGGTTAAACCATTTCCTAAAGGCATCAGCACTACTACCGCTCCATCTTATGGTTAAACCATGTCCTAAAGGCATCAGCACTACTACCGCTCCATTTTATGGTTAAACCATGTCCTAAAGGCATTAGTACTACCACTCCATCTTATGGTTAAACCATGTCCTAAAGGCATCAGCACTACTACCGCTCCATTTTATGGTTAAACCATGTCCTAAAGGCATTAGTACTACTACCGCTCCATCTTACGGTTAAACCATGTCCTAAAGGCATTAGTACTACTACCGCTCCATCTTATGGTTAAACCATGTCCTAAAGGCATCAGCACTACCACCACTCCATCTTATGGTTAAACCATGTCCTAAAGGCATTAGCACTACCACTCCATCTTATGGTTAAACCATGTCCTAAAGGCATGAGCACTACTACCACTCCATCTTATGGTTAAACCATGTCCTAAAGGCATCAGCACTACTACCACTCCATCTTATGGTTAAACCATGTCCTAAAGGCATCAGCACTACAACAACTCCATCTTATGGTTAATCCATGTCCTAAAGGCATCAGCACTACTACCACTCCATCTTATGGTTAAACCATGTCCTAAAGGCATCAGCACTACTACCACTCCATCTTATCAGGGAATCTGCTGCCTTCAGACTGTCAAATGTAAGATTTTTAAGACCTTTTCCAGTGTTATGTCAAAGTTAAGTAAATGCCAGTTCAACATCCAACATAAGCACAGAAAAAAAGGTGTTCCCACACCAGAATACCTCCGCATTGTCAGATGGGTTGGGCGTTGCCGCCGGAACCGGGACGTTCTCGCTCGGGTCCGCCTTAACAACTCTGCTCAGCGCAGATATCTGCTCTTGGACTTTAGTGGCGGCTTTGTGTTTTTCCGACACCATGTGCGAGTCAACGGCCCTGACCCCCATGGTGCACAGCTTAAAGTTCCTCTGGCAGAAAGTGCAGTGGGCTTCGTGTTTGTTCCCCTCGACCGGCTTCAGCCATGCGGCGAACCTGCTGTCGTCCAGCCAACTGGACGCAAACTTGCACTTCCCCATTCTAGAGATACTGCTCCATGCAGCCGTGCACCACCTCCCGTTGGCTCTTCAGTACATAAGCAGGATCTGGAACTGCCCAGTGGAGCTTTGCAGTTCATGTGAATTATCTGACGTTACCACTGGTGACAGCATTACTGTTGTGTACTTAATTATTTAAACACCATTATTACCGGTTTGCTTCAACTGTGTCCTCCTTCTACCTGCACTTGAAATATGATGTTATACTGATATGTCCAGTTGAAATATGATGTATGTTATACTGATATGTTCACTTGAAATATGTGTGTTATACTGATATGTTCACTTGAAATATGATGTGTGTTATACTGATATGTTCAGATGAAATCTGCATTGTACTGCAACACTCCTGTTCACCACCTCTTGATGATCTATTGTTAATTCATATGATCATACTTTGATATAATTACAATGTAGCAATATAACTACAATGTAACAATGTATGTAGTAAAAGTATTCATATGATCATACTTTGATATGTAACAATGTATGTAGGAAAAGTAGTTCATTTCTATAATACTTTGACATAGTTACAATGTAACAATGTATACCTCCACTATTTCATACAATATTATTATAACTGTTTAGCAAATTAAAACTATTACTTGATATAGTACTACTATGTAGTGCTGTGATGCCAACTGATTACACTTCAATTCATCCGCTAATTCGATGAATCTATGAATATATGAAGTCAGATGCTTTGCACGAGAGCCTGTTGAAGGTAAATATAAATGTAAACATACGTATTTACGCGACAGAGAGGTGACATTTCGGCGTTGAGCGCCACATTAAACTGGTGATCAAACCTGAGAAACACTCCCGGTAATCTTTCCTTGCGACGTTATGGTGACTACTTGTGAGGGAGAGCTACAAAAAGAACAAATAAAAATAAAATAAAATAAAAAAAAACCGATAAGCGTGTTGTCGCTACATTGACCCCAACACAACGTGGACGTCGGAGATGAAAGTTAGCGCGACTGTTGACGCCGTGATCAAACGTGTGTGTGCTCCGTGACCCGGAAACAGATTTCTACCACTTCCGCTTCTTCTTCTTCGTGTAGCGGATTCCCGGCAGGGCAAAGCGTGTTATCGCCATACAGCCTACATCTTTAGCGGTGGAACGGAAAAACGTCACAATGTGTGTTGCAATATGGCCAAGCATGAAAACACAGATTAAAGGACTTTGCACGCCAATTCTGATTTTTCTTCTTCTTTTTTTAATTTCACACCTTAAAAATAAGGCCTCATATATTTTCCCATGGTCCCGTTTATCTTATCATTTGCACGACTATAATTTGACGAATAGTGGCCTTTTCCTCTCTTACACAACAATCTATTTATAGTGGTATTTACTTACTATAACCCCCCTTATCGCGTGACGAACAAGATGCGTCGCGAACAAGATGCGCGCGCAGAACGTGTGGCAAAACAACGGCCATGTCCGATTTATTTCTTTACGAAAGCCTTTGGTATTATAAAACTGAAATGCGCTCAAAAAACGTTATACGGTTAATAATCACTTTCCCAAATTAAAGTATTAAAAGAAAAAAATAAGGTGTCATATTTAATCAGGGGTCAGTATTTACCCCTGTTGAAATAATACCAAGATATTATTATTATGATTATAAAATAAAGTGTCTTTTTATAGCAACAAACGACACTTCTATTCAGATTCACTTCAGCTGAAATGGCAGTCATTGCATTGTCTAGAAAGTCAATATCGGTAAAATATTCTGAATGGTTTGAAACCTCTTCAGTTGACCTGCAACTCTCTACATGTATCCTCACGTTTGAATGACGTCGTGATTCACCCACATCTCTGGCTGGCAGTTGACGTTTTCCTTTTGTGAATTTAAGGATCTTTAGATAAACACCATTTTTGGCAAGTTCATCTTCCACCAGAAAACCTCTATCTGCTAAGATACAGTCCCCTGAATAAATATTGTAGTGAATTCGGGGGGTCAACCACAGGAACTGCCGCAGCCGGGACGCGAACCCGTACCTCCCGCACCGCGGGAGACATCGCTAACCAGTCGACTAAAGGCTCGGACCCGCTAGCCAAGGGCCAACGTATCTACTTATCCATGCACGTTACAATATTTTCTAAAAATCCAGAAACACGGCCACCCCAGCCAGATGATAGAAACATGACACCCCAGCAGGGCTTACTCCTATCAAATACTTGGAGGTATTATTGTGCTTATAATTCGACCAAGTCTGTGCCCGAGCAGTCAGACTTCGTGGTCGCTCAATGAAGACTTCTGTATAGTCAATAATGCAAACACAGTCTCTGTGTTTTCTTTTAAATGCATTAGGTAAATGCAGGCGAATTTCAGCCCTGCTAGGCCAGATGATGAGATTCTGCAGGGCTGAGGCTGTTCCTGGTAACCAGGAACAATACGTTTTGGACACCATAGTTGTTGTCAAATCACAGCGATAGGCAATGTCCTTGTTTAATGAGCCAAGTCTCAGTTTCATGAAAACTATGAGCACATGGTCCTCAGCTGATATTATTATTGAGGCCCAGCTTTATGCCAGTTACTTGGCTTACCACCCAAAGAAACAATGACAGATTTGCTAATCCAGTGAAGAATTTCACTGCATTTGATTGCTCCGCTAATTGGAATCCAAACATCTTGTCTTTCAGTTTGGCCTTCTCCTCCCTCCGTTTATACATTTCCCCATTTCTCTCCGTGAATTCTGCATCAAGTTGAGCTATCTTGTTCTTCAAATGTGTAATTTCCTCACTTAAGTCGCTGTCACACTGTACACCAATGCCATTGCACGCCACGTCCTCTTCAGTTACCTCAGAAAACGTGGCATCACTGAAGCGACTGTCAGGTTCATTGTCATTTTGGTTTGAAGCTTGCAAAGACTTCTCTCCTTTGCTTGTATTACTCGGTATTGTGCCTGCCTTTTTATCTTCCCCTCAGCTAGTATAGCCTTGTTCTGCGCAGTTGTGTGTTTAAACACACTTTGAATCCAGTCTGGGTGCGCTGGAGTCTACTCATTCATGATCGTTACACCCCTCCCACCCCGCTGCGGGATGTGCGTCCCTGCGCTTCAGCATACCAACTCCCTCACGCCTCTGGGCGCATGCGCTTCCGATGGCCTCGGGTCTCACCATCCCACTTCTGACACCAATGTAGCGAATTCAGGGACAGCCGAGAACCGCCGCAGCCAGGACGCGAATCCGGGTCTCCCGCACCACGGGCGACTACGTTAACCAGTCGACTAAAGGGTCCGACCCGTTAGCGCCAACCAGCCAGCGAGTCTACTCCTTCATGATCGTTACAGTAGTAATGTTTACAAACACACGACTCGTGGCCCCTTTTTGCCTCTCAATCTGCGCACGCACATCATTTGGCGCATGTAAACAAGGAAACACGTCTATTGGTCTAGCTAGAGTGACTGGACGGCTATCCAGCCAATCACAGATATTGGACTAACCCGCCAGGCCGGGGAAGAGTGCACAGTGGACGTACGGTAAAGTTACGTACATGCATTACGTACGTGCTTGTGCCCCTAGCCGCTGGTTGTGGTAACAGATTAAGGATGAACAGGCCAGAGATATGAAACGCCTTCCTTACATAGTCTGATTTTTGTTTTTGTTTTTTAGTTTCATACAGTTATTGATTCTACAGCACTTGTAAACTTATATGTCATACTGCTTGTGATGAAATTAAATATCTAAACAGTTTTATAACCTCAGTGTGTCGTCACCATCAACAGTCCAAAGTAACGGGGAGTGCAGGAGAGAGGTGGAGAAGAGAGTGCAGGCAGGGTGGAGTGGGTGGAGAAGGGTGTCAGGAGTGATGTGTGACAGAAGGGTACCAGCAAGAGTTAAAGGGAAGGTTTACAAGATGGTGGTGAGACTAGCTATGTTGTATGGTTTGGAGACAGTGGCACTGATGAAAAGACAGGAGGTGGAGCTGGAGGTGGCAGAGTTGAAGATGTTAAGATTTTCATTGGGAGTGACGAAGAAGGACAGGATTAGGAAGGAGTATATTAGAGGGACAGCTCAGGTTGGACAGTTTGGAGACACAGCAAGAGAGGCAAGATGGAGATGGTTTGGACATGTGTGGAGGAGAGATGCTGGGTATATTGGGAGAAGGAGGCTGAATATGGAGCTGCTAGGGAAGAGGAGAAGAGGAAGGCCAAAGAGGAGGTTTATGGATGTGGTGAAGGAGGACACGCAGGTGGCTGGTGTGACAGAGGAAGATGCAGAGGACAGGAAGAGATAGAAACAGATGATCCGCTGTGGCGCCCCCTAATGGGAGCAGCCGAAAGTAGTAGTAGTAGTAGTTGTAGTCTTAGTAGCAGCAGTAGTAGTAGTAGCAGCATTAGTAGCAGTAGCAGTAGTAGCAGCAGTAGTAGCAGTAGCAGTAGTAGCAGCAGTAGTAGTACTAGTAGCAGTAGTAGTAGTAGTAGCAGCAGTAGTAGTAGTCTTAGTAGCAGCAGTAGTAGTAGTAGCAGCATTAGTAGCAGTAGCAGTAGTAGCAGCAGTAGTAGCAGTAGCAGTAGTAGCAGCAGTAATAGTAGTAGTAGTAGTAGTCTTAGTAGCAGCAGCAGTACTAGTAGCAGTAGTAGCAGCAGTAGTAGTACTAGTAGCAGTAGCAGTAGTAGTAGTAGTAGTAGTCTTAGTAGCAGCAGCAGTACTAGTAGTAGTAGTAGTCTTAGTAGCAGCAGTAGTAGTAGTAGCAGCAGTAGTAGTAGTAGCAGTAGTAGTAGTAGTAGCAGCAGTAGTAGTAGTAGCAGCAGTAGTAGCAGTAGTAGCAGCAGTAATAGTAGTAGTAGTAGTAGTCTTAGTAGCAGCAGCAGTACTAGTAGCAGTAGTAGCAGCAGTAGTAGTACTAGTAGCAGTAGCAGTAGTAGCAGTAGTAGTAGTAGTAGTAGTCTTAGTAGCAGCAGCAGTAGTAGTAGCAGCAGTAGTAGTAGTAGCAGTAGTAGCAGTAGTAGTAGTAGCAGCAGCAGTACTAGTAGCAGTAGTAGTAGTAGCAGCAGCAGTACTAGTAGCAGTAGCAGTAGTAGCAGTAGTAGTAGTAGCAGCAGTAGTAGTAGTAGTAGCAGCAGCAGTACTAGTAGCAGTAGCAGTAGTAGCAGTAGTAGTAGCAGTAGTAGTAGCAGTAGTAGCAGTAGTAGTAGCAGTAGTAGCAGTAGTAGCAGTAGTAGTAGCAGTAGTAGTACTAGTAGTCGTAGTGTGTCATCACCATTCTGTCCGATGACTTTCACCAGGTTTAAAGCAGCCTGACTCCTCAGAATGCAAACATAAATGATGAGACCACCTCCCTTAATCCTGCCTCCCTTCAGCCTTTCTCAAGTCTCGTGAGACCATCTGCTTTGTTATGACGACGTCGGAACGAGTCGCAACCCACCAACCAACCCCTATGAAGTTACCTGCCATCGGTGTGTGTGTGTGTGTGTGTGTGTGTGTGTGTGTGTGTGTGTGTGTGTGTGTGTTTTCCAGGTGCTGCCTCCGGTGTAAGTTGAGCAGGTCATTATTAATAAGTAATGCGTCTGAACAGAGCTCACCCTTCATCCAGCTAGCTGGGCCGCCCAGCGATCCTTCACACAAACACACACCGTCACGCACACACAAACACACACACCGTCACGCACACACAAACAGTGACAACTCGCCTGTTCGACTGCAGGCAGAACATTTCAGGGAGTTTGTTTGTCCGTGCCATCGAGCCTGACCCTCTGACCATGAATCCAGAGTAGTGAGTACTGCTGCTGACTTGTTTTGTAATTCATAAGGTATCAAAGTGTTGAAACATTAACTTTGTCTTGGATGTGAGCACTTACATTTTAACTTTCCTTATCCTTTATCCAAGTGTGTATGTGTGTGGGTTTATCCTGGGTGGAGGTGGAGGGGACAGTGAGATGGGCTGTGATGTCTGTGTGGAGGTGAGGTGGATGTGGCGGTGGTGGCGGTGAGATGGTCTGTGATATGTGGAGGTGAGTTGGATGTGTCGGTGGTGATGGTGACGGTGTGATGTCTGCGTGGAGGTGAGGTGGATGTATTAGTGGTGGCGGTGGCGGTGAGATGGGCTGTGATGTTGTGTGGAGGTGAGGTGGATGTGTCGGTGGTGATGGTGACGGTGTGATGTCTGCGTGGAGGTGAGGTGGATGTATTAGTGGTGGCGGTGGCGGTGAGATAGGCTGTGATGTTGTGTGGAGGTGAGGTGGATGTGTCGGTGGTGGCGGTGGCGGTGAGATGGGCTGTGATGTTGTGTGGAGGTGAGATGGGCTATGATGTTGTGTGGAGGTGAGATGGGCTGTGATGTTGTGTGGAGGTGAGGTGGATGTGTCGTGGTGGTGGTGATGGTGTGATGTTGTGTGGAGGTGAGTTGGATGTGTCGGTGGTGGTGGTGATGGTGTGATGTCTGTGTGGCGATGTGATGGGCTGTGATGTTGTGTGGAGGTGAGGTGGATGTGTTGGTGGTGGTGGTGATGGTGTGATGTCTGTGTGGCGGTGAGATGGGCTGTTATGTTGTGTGGAGGTGAGGTGGATGTGTCGTGGTGGTGGTGATGGTGTGATGTTGTGTGGAGGTGAGGTGGATGTGTGGTGGTGGTGGTGATGGTGTGATGTTGTGTGGAGGTGAGGTGGATGTGCGGTGATGGTGTGATGGTGTGTGGAGGTGAGGTGGATGTGTTGGTGGTGGTGATGGTGGTGGTGATGGTGTGATGTCTGTGTGGAGGTGAGGTGGGCTGTGATGGGTCACTGACGGCTGTCTTCTGGGGAGAGATGTTTGGAGAGACGGATCAAACCTAAAAACACTGATACAGAACTTGTTGCGTCTATCTGAGTTTCACTTTAAGGACACAGTGGGGGGTTGAATCAATGAAGTGAGGGAGGGGGGCAGCTGTTGGGGTCACAAGTTAAGGGACTTCATTCAGAGAACATACAGGACAGGACACAAGGCCACCAATATACCCCCAGTTAACCAACACAACACTGACCACCACTGTGTGTGTGCATACACAATCTCTTTCAGTGACTATCTGTTCAAACTGCTGCTGATCGGGGATTCTGGGGTCGGCAAGTCATGTCTGTTGCTGCGTTTTGCGGTAGGTCTGTCCTCACCCACAACACTCTCCCTCTCTGTCTGTCTGTCTCTTTCTCCCCTCTCTGTCTCTCTCTCCCTGTCTCTCTCGCTCGCTGTCTGTCTCTCTTTCTCTCTCTCTGTCAGAATCAGAACCAGAAATCCTTTTACTGGCCAAGTACACTTGCACATACAGGGAATTTAGCTTAGTCGTTGCTTGTGTACTTGTTAAGACATAATAAATACGTTTACATGACGTTCAAAAAAGTGGATTTATTGTGTTGGTCCGTCTAAAACTGGTCTTCTAAAATACATGTAAACGCGTTAGTCCAGCTGAAATCGTCCTAGATGAGTTTCTGGAAGTGGGACTAACACACTAGATGATGCAGATGAGGATGGATGTAGTCTGGCATGTATGCTTCCATCGGCCCCAAACTGGCCTAGGCGTTCTACGCCCTTGCTTTTTTCCCCCACCCGCATTCCGGGAACTCTGCCTCTGATTGGCTAGTACTCGTTGCCTCCGTTGGTTAGGTTGGTTAAGGTTAGGTTTAGGGTGGGGTTAGGGATAGGGTTAGCCAATCAGAGATAGGGTAGGGGCGGGTCTTCCCGGAATCCAGGTGGGAAAAATAATAATGCGTTCTACGCATCATCCATAGTTTCCGAGGCGGTCTTTCACCCGGAAGTCGAACAGCGTAGCATCAACAGTGTCAACATGGCGAGTGCTAGAGCGAGAACCACGTGTTTCTGGACAGACAAGGAGACAGACTTCATGCTGTGTTGGCACCGGGGGTAGCGCGCACTTCATGTGTACCAGAAGTAAAGCGTAGAGTAGGTATGAAATGTACAGCGCTGTAAAGTGGTCCATGTTCTCGCCGCTTGCCACTTGCTCACTTGTTAGGTAGAAGGTCCAATAGCAACCAGCTGAAAGGGGGCATATCGCCACCTACCGTACCGGGGTCAGACATACTTCCGTCAACAAATCGAGTCTCCCCCAGTTCTTGCATACTGGCACAAGGACAGTAGTCCAATCACAGGGCCTAATCGAGCTTTAACCGTAGCTCGACTTAACTGTGCATGTAAACGCACTGACTGATCAGTCAACACGTTAAAACCACTGACAGGCAAGTGAATAACATTGATTATCTCGTCACAGTGGCACCCGTCAAGGGGTGGGATATATTAGGCAGCAAGTGAACAGTCAGTTCTTGAAGTTCATGTGTTGGAAGCAGGAAAAAAGGGCAAGCGTAAGGACCTGAGTGACTTTGACAAGCACCAAATAGTGATGGCTCGACGGCTGGCTCAGAGCAGCTCCGAAACGGCAGGATTTGATGGCTGTTCCTGATATGCAGTTGTCAGTAGCTACCAAAAGTGGTCCAAGGAAGGACAACCGGTGAAGCGGTGACAGAGTCATGGGCACCCAAGGCTCATTGATGCACATGGGAGCGAAGGCTAGCCCGTGTGGTCTGATCCCACAGAAGAGCTACTGTAGCTCAAACTGCTGGAAAAGTTAATCCTGGCTATGATAGACAGGTGTCAGAACACACAGTGTATGTGGTTGCGTAGCCACAGACCAGTCAGAGTACCCATGATAGCCCCTGTCCACCATCAAAAGCACCTACAATGGGCACATAACCATCAGAACTGGACTATGGAGCATGGAAGAAGTTGGCCTGGTCTGATGAATCATGTTTTCTTTCACATCATGTGGACAGCCGGGTGTGTGTGAGTCATTTACCTGGGCAAGAGATGGCATCAGGAAGCACTATGGGAAGAAGGT
Source organism: Lampris incognitus (assembly GCF_029633865.1). Lineage (NCBI taxonomy): Eukaryota > Metazoa > Chordata > Actinopteri > Lampriformes > Lampridae > Lampris > Lampris incognitus. The sequence continues at coordinate 63,276,343 of NC_079217.1, read as the reverse complement.
GCACCAGTGGAGGGAGTGTGGTGCTCTGGGCAATGTTCTGCTGGGAAACCTTGGGTCCTAGCATTCATGTGGATATTATTTTATTGATCCCCGTAGGGAAATTGTGCTCTGCATTTAAGCCATCCTAGCTGTGTAGCTAGGAGCAGTGGGCAGCCACCATGCAGCACCCGGGGACCAACTCCAGTTCGTCTCGCCATGCCTCGGTCAGGGGCACAGACACGAGTAACATGCATGTCTTTGTGATGGTGGGGGAAACCGGAGCACCCGGAGAAAACCCACCACAGACATGCATGTTTTCTCTGGGATGACCCCCCAGGCTGGACAACCCCAAGGTTCGAACCCAGGACCTTCTTGCTGTGAGGTGACAGCGCTAACCACAGCGCCACCGTGCGTTGACCTCCAAATTCCCCAGATCTCAGTCCTATCGAGCATCTGTGGGATGTGCTGGAAAAACAAGTCCGATCCATGGAGGCCCCACCTCGCAACTTACAGGACTTAAAAGGATCTGCTGCTAACATCTTGGTGCCAGATACCAGAGGACACCTTCAGAGGTCTTGTGGAGTCCATGCCTCGATGCGTCAGAGCTGTTTTTGTGGCATGAGGGGGAGCTATACAATATTAGGCAGGTGGTTTTAATGTTTTGGCTGATCGGTGTATAAAATAGTATGTAAACAACCCCGCAAAAACAAAAGAGACAGAAGTAGAAGAAAGACGAGATCAGAAACAATACAGAGTGTCTATCTGTCTCCTGCTCTATCTGTCTGTCTGTCTGTCTGTCTGTGTCACCCTCTCATTCTCTTTATCTGCCTGTCTATGGTATGTATTCCATCTTTTTTTGTCTTTCTCCCGTTCTTTTTCCGTTTTTCGTCTGTCTCACTGTCCTCCTTGTACGTACAGTTCAGGTGAATACAGTCAGCAGCAAAGACACTGGTGTAAACCAATGTGGGTTTATAGAATGAATGGATGAATGAACAACCGGATGAATGAATGAATAAACGAATGGATGAATTAATAAATGGACGAATGGATGGATGAATGAATGCATGCATGCATGCATGAATGGATGGATCAATAAATGGATGAATGAATGAACAAATGATGAATACATGAATGGATGGATGATGAATAAATAAATGGATGAATGACTAAATGAATGAAGGCATGAATGGATGGATGAATAAATGGATGAAGGCATGAATAGATGGATGGATGAATAAATGGATGGATAAATGAATTAATGAATGAACAAATGGATGGATGGATGAATGAATGGTTTCACACAGAAGAGAGTGCTGACTCATTACAACAAGGAAGTGTTTCCCTGGCGTTGACCCTCTGACCTTTGCCCTCAGGATGACACCTACACTGAGAGCTACATCTCCACCATCGGCGTGGACTTTAAGATCAGGACCATCGACATGGAGGGCAAAACCGTCAAACTGCAGATTGTGAGTCTGAGTCAAACGACGATAAAGACAGAACCCTGCTAATGCCCACTCAGATGGGGGGACGGGGGTCACGTGGTGTTTTAAGGGTCCTCGTGTCATTTAAGTCATGGATGATTTGGACGGCTGTGGGATTTCCAGTCAGAGCAGCGTCACACGTCAGGATGGAGACGTCCATCCGTGCACCAACCGAAATCTAAAAGCCAACATGGCGTCCACAAAAGCCAAAATGAGACAGAAAGCTTGTCTGTTGTATGGGTCTGGCCTGAGCGGCGGTTCAGAGTGGGCTGGAAACAGTGTGGGAGTCCACAAGCAGCAGGGAGGGACCGCATGTTTGTACGTCTGACTGGACCAAGTGCAAAAGACTGCCCTGATGATTTTGGCTTCATATTATAAATAACATAAAACATACACATGTGTTGTTATGTGGACCACTGAACAGTGCAAACAGGAGTGACAGTATTAACATCGCCCTCTGTAAAAACCTGGGCAAAAAAAAGTTCAAAGTTCAGTTAGACCCCCCCCCCCACACACACACACACTGTGACTGCAAAGAATGCAACATCTATATGTTTGTGTGTGTGTGTCTTTGCTCATCTATGAATTTGTGTGTGTGTGTGTGTGTGTGTTCTCCAGTGGGACACGGCAGGTCAGGAGAGGTTTCGAACCATCACCTCCAGCTATTACAGAGGAGCCCACGGCATCATCATAGTCTACGATGTCACCGAGCAGGTGTGTGTGTGTGTGTCCATTGTCTCATGTACTATAATAATAATAATAATAATCATCATTACATTTATACAGCACCTTTTTCGACACCCAAAACGCTTCACATTGAAGGGGGTAACTCACCTCAACCACCACCAATGTGTAGCACCAACAACATGGCAGCCATTTTGCACCAAAATGCAGCTACAGGTGCTAAGTGCATGGTTACCGTTACAGGTTAAGGTCAGGTTAGTAAAGTTGGTGGAGATTCGCCTAGTCACGTGGTTTCATTAGGAATGTTTAGGCTCGCATTGATAAATGAGAGCTGATCCCTGTGGTGGCCTGGCAGCCTGTCCAGGGTGTTTCCCCGCCTGCCGCCCAATGACTGCTGGGATAGGCTCCAGCATCCCCGCCACCCTGGGAGCAGGATAAGCGGTTCGGATAATGGATGGATGGGCGGATGCTCACCACACATCAGCTTGAGGTGGAGAGGGAGGGATCACTGAGCGGAATCACGGGTGGGGTGATTAGGTGACCAGATGGGGAGAGCCAGGATGGGAATTTTGGCAGGACACCGGGGAACCCCCTACTCTTTGCGATAAGTGCCACGGGATCTTTTTGGGGGGGATCCCCCCCCCCTTTTCTCCATGTAAACGTGTTAGTCCGACTGAACTCCTACTAAATGGACTTTCTGGAAGTGGGACTAACACACCTAGATGACGTGGTTGGGGGTGGGTTTACTCTGGCATGTATACGCTTCAACCGGCCTCCAACTGGCCTAGGCGTTCTGTGCATGATCCATAGTTCCCACAGCGGTCTTTCACCTAATAGCAACCAGCTGAAAGGGGGCATATCGCCACCTACCGTACCGGGGTGGGACATACTTCCGTCAATAAATTGAGTCTCCCTCAGTTCTGTGTGAACAGCACCTCCTCTTCTCCCCCTTCTCTTCTTCCCTCCTGTATTTTCTTTGTCCTCCACCTTCACCAGGAGTCCTTTAACAACGTGAGGCAGTGGTTGGAGGAGATTGAACGCTACGCCTGTGAGAACGTCTCTCGACTCCTCGTCGGGAACAAGTCGGACCTCATCACTAAGAAAGTAATCGACTGCGCCACCGCTCAGGTAAACCCCGACCCCAACGCTGCTAGCCCCGCCCATATGTCGTCCCTACATCCGGAGTGCACATGTTCCTCCGTTTCTGTTCTCGCTCGCTATTGGTGCCATTTCACGGTGTTGAGCACAGCAGGCCCGGTTCTAGACTACGTTGATCACCAACTACTACTGTTAATATGAGTGTTCTTTAGGGATGTAAGCTATAACATACACAAAATCTATATCACTCACATTACTACTACTACTACTACTACTACTACTACTACTTTTGGCTGCTCCCATTAGGGGTCGCCTCTGCATCTTTCTCTGTCACATTAGCCACCTGCATGTCCTCCCTCACCACATCCATAAACCTCCTCTTTGGCCTTCCTCTTTTCCTCTTCCCTGGCAGCTCCATATTCAGCACCCTTCTCCCAATATACCCAGCATCTCTCCTCCACACATGTCCAAGCCATCTCAATCTTGCCTCTACTGCTTTGTCTCCAAACCGTCCAACCCGAGCTGTCCCTCTAATATACTCGTTCCTAATCCTGTCCTTCTTTGTCACTCCCAATGAAAATCTTAACATCTTCATCTCTGCCACCTCCACCTCCACCTCCTGTCTTTTCATTAGTGACATTGTCTCCAAACCATATAACATAGCTGGTCTCACAACCATCTTGTAAAGCTTCCCTTTAACTCTTGCTGGTACCCTTCTGTTACGAATCACTCCTGACACTCTTCTCCACCCACTCCACCCTGCCTGCACTCTCTTCTTCACCTCTCTTCTGCACTCCCTGTTACTTTGGACAGTTGACGCCAAGTATTTAAACTCATACGTGTTCGTCACCTCTACTCCTTGCACCCTCACCATTCCACTGTCCTCCCTCTCATTCACGCATAGGTATTCCGTCTTGCTCCTACTGACTTTCATTCCTCTTCTCTCCAGTGCATACCTCCACCTCTCCAGGCTCTCCTCAACCTGCACCCTACTCTTACTACAGATCACAATGTCATCCACAAACATCATAGTCCACGGAGACTCCTGCCTGATCTCGTCCGTCAACCTGTCCATCACCATTGCAAACAAGAAAGGGCTCAGAGCCAATCCTTGATCCTATATCACTCACATTAAATGTGCCAAATTTGCGACAGGGGAAACAAAAGCACGCATCTAGCTTTACAGAGTACTCCAGCTATGGTCTCCCACGGTACCAACCTGGGTTGAATGCATGTGCAGTCAGGCCAAAGTTAGGTTTAGGGAAACAGGGGTGGGCTGCGGCGGGGCATGGCTGTTCAAGCCATGGCTATTATCAGCCGCTGCAGCACCATGAACACTGTCTTGTGCTTGGGCAACTGGGTTGCAAGACAGCTGCTCAGGAGTAATTGGGCCCAGGAGCAGTTGCATGAGACATCGCGTAGCCTGCCTCTGTTGACTCCTCCTCCGTAACAGCAGCACTGGGTTTGCAAGGTTTAACAACCAGAAACTGGTGCATGATGAAAGAGAGAAAAGGAGAGAGTGAGAGAAAAACCAAAACCCAGAGAAAGAATCACTAAAAACTAAATAATCTCTGGAGAGAGTACGTGCACCTAAGGGTGCCACCGGTGGCTCGCCTGGTAGAGTGGTACCACATAAGGCTGAGTCCTTACAGCAGCGGCCTGGATTTGGATCCGGCCCGGGCCCTTTGCTGCATGTCATCCCTTCTCTCTCCCCTGCCTTTCCTGTCTCTCTCTATTATCGCTATCTAAAGGCGGAAAACGCCAAAACGTGCAGAGTGCAGCTAGCTAACACAAACACACGCACCCATTGCCAGCAGGCAATTGCAAATGCTTCAAAATAATATGGCTACCACTAGTATTAAGTTCTGATTAGGTCAGAAAGTACAAGCAGACCTACTTATGAAGGGTTACATTACAGTGCAAATCTGCAGGACGGGATCCTTGATGACTGGGATGGGAAATGCTGACAAAGATTTACTAGTAAATCTTTGATGTCAGCATTTAATGACCAAATAACTAGATTTTTCGAAGTACATTTTCCTTTTCTATACCAAGTCCAGTTGCACTCGATTCAATTACTTTGGATAACCATGACCTGGATGAATGGGAACATTCACAGACGTGCTTTTTCCTTTCTTTTCTTGTGTTAAGGATACTATTAGTTCAGTCATACTGGCTGCTTTGCCAGTTATTTTCTACCATCTTGTATGCAGAAGTTCATTTGGGCTTACACGGCTGCGTGGTGCCTCCTAGTGGCTTTACAACAGCCATACAAAAACATTAACAAACTTTCTGGATAAAGAAAGACATGACTGAAACTTTTCTTATGGGATCTCAATATTACAGACTACCAATGCATGTATTCACGTTACATTTTCTATCTATGTAAAGCACAGTGAATTTCATAGCACAGTACCAGACAAACAATGATTTTTTCCCCTAAAAATAAAACTATAAACCCTTTGTTAGGGTCTCTCTCTCTCTCTCTATCTCTCTCTCTCTTCAGGAGTTAGCCTCCTCTCTTCGTATCCCGTTCATGGAGACTAGTGCTAAGAATTCGGGCAATGTGGAGCGAGCCTTCCTGACCATGGCCTCAGAGATCCACAAACGGCTATCCAGTGAGGGGGGGATGCACAACGAGACAGCCAAGGCCCACAGCACCAAGATCAACAGCGCCCCCCTGTGGCCCGGAGGAGACAAGCAGGCGCAGGCTCAGGAGGCAGGCAACTGCTGCTAAAGACGACACTCCGACTCCAATATCACACTACAGTTTTCTTTTTTAAAGATGTATTCTTCTTAAAGGTACTATGTGCAATTATACCTGTACTCCGCCATTCAGCCATCTGAATAATAACAAACCAGAGCTAACAAAGATGAACTAATTCAGTTTGAAAAATAGTGGCTCCAAGGCATGTTGGCCCACACGTGTCGATTTCAAACACCCTCGGCCTCAGCAGATACCAGTTCCGTGAATATGAGACAAGTCAAACAACAACAGAACCACTTAGCTGACCTGGCTCCTGTTTGTGAACAGAAAAATAGGGGTGGCGCTAGACCATTCCCAACTCATGGCGTTGTAACCTACAAAAAGAGTCACTGGCCGATCGCCAGGGGGTCGGCCCCCTTTAGTTGAGGGTAAGCAATGTCGCCTCGACTAAAGGGGGCCGACCCCCTGGCGAGTGAGTCTTCTTGTAGGTTACAGTAATCACCCTCTCCCGGAAGCGCGCCCTCGCACTTTGTTATTCCCGCGCTCCGAAGAGACTTCTGAGGATCTGCACGCTTCCGGATCCCACCGCTGCCACCAATGTAACCGAGCTATTTTCTCGCCCGCTGGGGAATTCGATCCGGGGTTGTACTGCACCACAAGGCGACATCGCTAGCTGCTCGATTAAAGGGGGCCGACCCCCTGGAGATCGGCCAGTAAGTCTTTTTGTAGGTTACAGCGTCAAATATCGACACATTAGCCAAAGTGTCGATATTTGACATTTTTTACTTGCAAGGTACCCTTTCCCATCTGTATTAGAAGTAACAAGTCAATCACAAAACCCTGAACTTAAATCTCAACTAAACCACTACCTTACCGTAACTCTAAACCTAACCGCATAACCTGTATGTCATATTAGGCCGAATGATCGTAGAAGAAACATTTTGTAAAAGGTGTAGGCTTTTCTTTAGGAGTCCAACACTGCCACATGAGGTTTAACTTTGGAGGCTGTGTGTGGAACATTCAGAACAACTGTACACAGATGAGGACTGATATGGGGCACTGCATGTCGTATATCAACGCTTTGGCAAAGGCATCAACGTACAACGCCTTGGGACGAAAATGTGTTGAGTGGTAGTGACTCATTTACTTTTCTTTTAAATTGGCACCACTTAGCCACCCCTTCTGATATGTACTAGTTTTATGGTGATACTGTATACTAGTCAAATTATATTTACTAGTCGTATTATGCTTCAGGAGAGTAGCGATATTACACATAATACCTTTAATATGTGTCTACGATGTGAGAGACACATTTGTGTTGCTGTTCAACAAAATCTGGGTGGAAAAACAACACACCTTAACATGAAATACAGAAGGTCTGGATGAAAAAAATTGATATTTTGCGCATTCTGGTGACTCGGGCAGGCAAGGCGTACTATTTGGTCTCAGGCCAAAGCATCGATTTGCTGTAAGGCCTGTGTTTTATGTGCCCCCGTTCCTGTCTCTCTTCACTGTCCTGTTCCATAAAAAGCAAAGAGAAATCAATTCCATGCCATCGCCTTCTCTGAAAGTGTGACCTCAACAATTCGACACGATTGGCCGTGTCTGCGAGTAGGAAGCCGGATGTGGGTATGTGTCCTGGTCACTGCACTAGCACCTCCTCTGGTCAGCCGGGGCGCCTGTTCGGGGGGAACTGGGGGGGAATAGCGTGATCTTCCCACGCCCTACGTCACCCTGGTGAAACTCCTCACTGTCAGGTGAAAAGAAGCAGCTGACGATTCCACATGTATCGGAGGAGGCATGTGGTAGTCTGCAGCCCCCCCCGGATCGGCAGAGGGGGTGAGCAGTGACCGGGACAGCTCAGAAGAATGGGGTAATTGGCTGGATACAATTGGGGAGAAAAGGGGGGGGATCAAATGATGAATGTGAAAAATTTTCCCCCTCTAATTTCATCACGAGAAGACACAGCTGTCACAAATATCTCCATTTCCAGATGAAGGTACAGATGTGACAGAAACTTGGCTGACATCACTTCCTGTAGAAATGACAACGTTTTCAAATTGTGTTTAAATTGATAGTTTTGCTTGTGGTTTTATGGTGAAAATAAAGGCACATCTATGGAAAACGTTGATCAAATTGACTGAGTGTAAAGAATTGCGCATATATTTTAAGTTTGTTGAGTATCTGGTCAATTTATGGTTTTAGAACTTTTGTTTCTACACATAATTTAATGCCATCCCTGGTTTCCTTGTCATATTTCTGAAACATGTAACAGTGGACACAAGGGAGTCATAAACAAATTGTGAGTGTTTTAATTAGATATGTTTTTAAATTTATTGAGTTTCAGTGATTAGAAAGGAAGCTTTTTTCTTTAAGAATGTCTCTACTGTTCTCCATTAATGTTGCTTGCACTATCAGCAAAACGACAAGGTGAATTCAGGCAGGTAAAAACTCCAATTTGTGAAAGCTGGAACGTAGGACTTGTACATATGCTACATCAGGATTCACAAACAAGCAGTAACTCTACACCCCGGAAGATTCTTTTGGGCTTTGCTTTATGGATAAATTAATTGGCAGAAAATTTGCTCTAGTTGAGGACAAATTTTGCCTAAGTAATTAAGTTATAGAGGTTTCCTTTAAAATTTTGCATCGAATATATCCAGCTGTAGTATATGTACCCCTGGTATGGACAGTTTCGTGTGTACATACTGTTAAAGTACGTGTGTTCTCTAAAATAAAAAAATAATCCACCCTGCCTGCACTCTCTTCTTCACCTCTCTTCTGCACTCCCCGTTACTTTGGACAGTTGACCCCAAGTATTTAAACTCACACGCCTTCGTCACCTCTACTCCTTGCATCCTGACCATTCCACTGTCCTCCCTCTCATTCACGCATATGAATTCTGTCTTGCTCCTACTGACTTTCATTCTTCTTCTCTCCAGTGCATACCTCCACCTCTCCAGGCTCTCCTCAGTCTGCAACATACTCTCGCTACAGATCATTCCCCCATTCTAATAGTAGAAATTCGCAAAAAAACTGGCTTGATAGAAACCCCACTACTCATGACAGTAGCTTGCCTTTCTCTATAGGCTCTCCTGGTCTATCTTTGTCCTGGGTGTTGAAGTACGGACATGTGACGTCAAACTACATTCAAGATTTTATTTGCCTAAACAGACCCAATGTAAACGAAACTAATTCACATTTTATTTTTTAAGAATTTATTGAAGTTTTGTTAAAATTCCCTTGACAACTACATGGAACTCATACCTATTGACTAGCTGCAGAGACAGAAAAGAAGGATGCGGTAGCATGCTTTCACCATCAGCAGCAGTACTGAGCATGCTCTAAACAGATTAGAATGCATGATGGTGAGTGGAGCTATCCACCCATCCATCCATTATCCAAACCGCTTATCCTGCTCTCAGGGTTGCAGGGATGCTGGAGCCTATCCCAGCAGTCAGGGAGACACCCTGGACAGGCCGCCAGGCCATCACAGGGCCTGGCGCTAAATGCTATGAAATGATTATCAAAGTATATTTCAAATATTTAATGTATAACTGGACTATTACTGTCTTTGCTACATGGCCCAATGTGTACATTGAATACATGATGACAATTAGAATCATTTATTATTGGCCATGTAGGTTTGCACATCCACTATATGTACAAAAGTATTGGGACACCTGGCCATTACATCTACAGGAGCTTTTATGACATCCCATTCTAGGCATCAATATGGAGTTGGCCCCCCTTTGCAGCTAAAACAGCTTCCACTCTTCTGGGAAGGCTTTCCACAAGATTTTGCAGTGTGTCTGTGGGAATTTTTGCCCATTCATCCAGAAGAGCATTTGTGAGGTCAGGCACTGATATTGGACGAGAAGACCTGGCTCACAATCTCCATTCTAGTTCATCCCAAAGGTGTTCGATGGGGTTGAGGTCAGGGCTCTGTGTGGGCCAGTCAAGTTCTTCCACACCAAACTCACACAAACATGTCTTAATGGACCTTGTTTTGTGCACTGGGGCACAGTCACGCTGGAACAGAAAAGGGCCCTCCCCAAACTGTTCCCACAAAGTTGGAAGCATAGAATTGTCTAAAATGTCTTGATATGCTGAAGCATTAAGATTTCCCTTCACTGGAACTAAGGGGCCTGGCCCACCCCCTGAAAAACAATCCCATACCATTATCCCTCCTCCACCAAACTTTACAGTTGGCACAATGCAGTTGGGCAGGTAACGTTCTCCTGGCATCCAGCAAACCCAGACTCGTCCATCAGACTGCCAGACAGAGAAGCGTGATTCATCACTCCACAGAACACGTTTCCACTGCTCCAGAGTCCAGTGGCAGCGTGCTTTACACCACTCCATACGACGCTTGGCATTGTGCTTGGTGATGTAAGGCTTGCATGCAGCTGCTCAGCCACGGAAACCCATTCCATGAGGCTTGTGCTGATGTTAATGCCAGAGGAAGTTTGGAACTCTGCAGTTACTGAGTCAACAGAGCACTGGCGACTTTTACATACTATGCGCCTCAGCACTCGTTGACCCCGCTGTGTGACTTTACGTGGTCTGCCACTTCGTGGCTGAGTTGCTGTTGTTCCCAAACGCTTCCACTTTTCAATAATACCACTTACAGCTGACCATGAAATATCTAGCAGGGAAGAAATTTCACGAACTGACTTATTGCAAAGGTGGCATCCTATGACAGTACCAGGCTTGAAGTCACTGAGCTCTTCAAACGACCCATTCTTTCACAAATGTTTGCAAATGCAGACTGCATGAGTAGCTGCTTGATTTTATACACATGTGGCAATGGGTCTGAATGAAACACCCAAATTCAATGATTAAGAGGTGTGTGCCAATACTTATGTACATATAGTGTACATGGAATTTGACTCCAGTTTCATGGCTCTCTCAGTGTACTTGACATAGAATAACAACGCTATAACACAACAATCTTCAGATATTTTCACAAGGATTGACTTACACAGGTGAAATAAGAGGTGATAAAGTGCAATGGCGCAGAGAATATATCAGAGATGCTGAATTAGATGTTAGCTGGTTACTTACATGCCTGAGGTAGATGGACATGACAGAGCGTACCAGTATATGTACAATGTACAGTACAGTATGTATGACATGGCTGGATTTATTTGACAGTGTTATGCATTCATTTGAATGACAGCCCGTGGAAAGAAGCTATTTTTATATCTGGTTGTTTTGGAGTGCTGGGAAACAGTGCTATGTACCGCCTACTAGAGGGGAGGAGTTGGAACAGGTTGTGACCAGAGTGTGATATGGGTTTGCAGTGATGTTGCCTGCTCGTTTCCTGAGTCTGGAGGTGTATAAGACCTGAATGGAGGGCAGGTGGGCACCAATGATTTTGTCTGCAGACTTAACGGTCCATTGTAATCTGTCCCTGTCCTGTTTGGTGTCTGAACCAAATCAGACTGATAGATGAGCAGAGGACAGACTGGATTATTGCAGTGGGGAACTGAATCCACAGTTACTGAGGCAGGTTGAATTTCTTGAGCTGGTGGAGAAAGTACGTCCTCTGCTGGGCCTTTTTGATGTTTGTGTCTATGTTGGATGCCCACCTTAGGTCCTGGGAGATTGTGGAACCCAGAAATCTGTAGGTTTTCACCGTAGACACCATGCTGTTAAGTATATGGCGAGGGGGGGCAGTGTTGGGGGACTTCTCCTGAAGTCCACTGTCATCTCCACTGTTTTGAGCGTGTTCAGCTCCAGGTTGTTATGGCCGCACCAGAGGGCCAGCTGTTGAACGTCCATCTATATGCAGACTCGTCATCATTCCGGATAAGGCCATTGATGGTTGTGTCATCCCCAATCTTCAGGACTTTAACAGACAGGTCACCTGAGGTGCAGTCATTTGTGTAGAGGGAGAAGAGTAAAGGGGAGAGCACACATCCCTGGGGGATGCCAGTGCTGATTGTCCAGGTGCTGGATGTGAATTTCCCCAGCCTCAAAAGCTGCCTCCTGTCTGTCAGGAAGTTTTTAATCGACTGGCAGATGGGGGCTGGTACAGTGAGCTAGGTGAATTTGGAGTGGAGGATATCTGGGATGATGGTGTTGAACGGTTGGTGTTGATGGTTTTATAAGCATGCATGCAAGACATGAAATCGATGGTCGTTATGTGACCTCGCTTTCAGAAATACAGGACGTTTAGTTAGCCGCTTCTGTCGGAACTCTGTAATTAGGTATTTCAATTCATTTCACGTCGCTAAACTCGCTTCCAGATGCTTACCATGACATTACAAGCACATCAAACTCATATCAATACCTAAATTAAACCATCTGTAACATTATACACAAACTTAATTGTCTGTACGTATCCCGGGCAAAATATCCTGTTTTTATTGGAGTTTTCAACATAGCAAACAAGCATTATGAGAGATAGAGCTAAAACTACAGACAATAGTCATATCATTATCATTAGTTTGAACAGATGGTTATAAAAATACAGTTACCTTACTGGGTTTAAAAAGAATATTATTAGAAGTATATAATTAAGTGTTGTCGGTGTAAAAAGTGATATTCACTGCAGATATTAGCCTAAACAGGACTCTGCTGGATGTGTTTTGACAGTTTGCATTACCCACTTAGGATGAGCTACTCAACCTATCAGGCTAGTCTGATAAACTAAGCCTCTCACTCATAATGACCTACCCTAGCAAAAACATATAAATGTGGTTATGAGTAGAGTAGCTCATTCTGTCAGGTAACACATGTCTATCAGAATGGGTAGTATAAACTCCTGTTGGTGGGGATTTGGTAGGGTTTGGGGACAAAAGATATCTTATATGTTAGCCAAATTTGCCAGTGGGTAAAATGTTTATATACCCTGATGTATGATTTTTAAAATACTACAGTAACTCTGTGCATGTTCAATAATCCAGGTAAGGAAATCATAGAAAGGTGAATCAGTTCATCTGGACCCAACATTTAGTGGGAGAAACGTTTTATCACTCATCCAAGTGACCTCATCAGTCTCAACTGACCTGTGATCTACAGTAACTCACATAAACGAAAATTCTCATTTACCTTAATACGTGGTTTTCTAAGCCTTTGGCACTGACCACATTCCTTGACCTGGAAAAATGAAGAAAAAAATAGTGGGTTTGTTGAGGGTAACCAATAAGAAGAATAACGTCAGCGGCGCGGTGGCACAGTGGCAAGCACGGTCACCTCACAGCTAGAAGGTCTGGGGTTCAAACCCTGGGGTTGTCCAACCTTGGGGGTCATCCCAAGCATAATTTCCTTACAGGGATCAATAAAGTCTCTCAAGTGTAAATGGATATATCACCTGATAGTTTTCCCCTAACTATTGACCATTCTATAGTTCCTCCATCACCTCAGGTTAAGAGTCTGGGTGTCATCCTGGACACATTGTCGTTTGAAGCTCACATCAACAATGTTACTTGGTCTGCATACTTCCACATACGCAATATTAATCGTCTTCGCCCGTCACTTACACCTCACAACACCGCCACACTCACTCAAACCCTGGTTACATTCTGTACTGACTACTGTAATTCCATCCTCTTTGGTCTCCCCCTCAAGTGTCTTCATAAACTTCAATTGGTCCAGAATTCAGCTGCCCGTATCATTACCAGAACTCCTTCCATAGATCAAATCACTCCTGTTCTTCAGCAATTCCATTGGCTCCTTGTTAAATACTGTACCGACTTCAAGATCCTGCTTTAAGGCCCTTAATAACCTAGCTCCTTCATATCTTCCTGAACTACTTCATATCCACACGCCCTCCCACACTCTCACATCCTCTTCTGCTCTCCGACTCACTACACCATCAGCCCACTTGACTACCACAGGGTCTAGAGCCTTCAGTCGTTCTGCCCCCCGCCAATGGAGCTCTCTGCCACAAGACATTCACAACATTGACTCTCTTTCAACCTTCAAATCCCATCTCAAAACGCACCTTTTCAAACTGGCATATTCAGTCTGATCCACGCTTCACTGAGTTTTGTGCAGATAATGATTTTATACTTATATGTTGTGTTAACTTTTTATTGTCTACCCGGCTTTGTTTTGATTTTATGCTTTCTGATACAGTGCTGCTTGTTTTTTTTACTGTGTTCTGTAAGATGACCTTGAGCGCTCTGAAAGGCACCCACAAATAAAATTTATTATTATTATCATTATTATTATATGGAGCGAGAGTAAGAAAACTAACTAAAACTGCAAAGAGTTCCATTTGATTATTAAAACTAAAAGATGAACAGCTAATCAGGACAACAGGACATTGATTACTGACCCATTTCTTAATGTCGGTATAGATTCCTGGCCAGTAGAATCGGCTGCACACAGCATTTGCTGTTTTAGAAATCCCACTGTGGCCTCCTTTGGGGCTGCTATGGAATTCGCAGAACAGGGTTTTGCACTCTGCCTTTGTCATCACAGCCTTCCTCCATCCATAAAAAAGTTCCCTATCTGCATTAAGAAAAAAATAAAGCCATGTTAGGTCTTGTTTTTAGTAATTTCCAACATTTTTCAAAATTGTATTACTGACCATAAATTCTGAACTTGGCCGCGTATCGCCGTAACGTCTGCCTCTCTGTTGTGGTGTACCCCTCTGGATACTGACCAAAAGCAAGGAGATTTCGTACTTGGTCATATCTCCCCTCCATGTTCACCTGTACTGGAATACGAGTATGATTAAAACAATGGAGTAGTGACGTCAGATAATTTGTATGGACATACACACACAGACGGATAGGCATGCTAAATGTAGCTACCATTATTGCATGAGACCAAGTCCTAACTGAGGGTTATTATGCCCATTGATACGATTCAGATCTCAGATGCATTCTCCTTGATCCAACTATAATCATAATTTATAATTCAATATTAGCCCCTCTACCGCCACACACAGTGCACTATCAAATGACTTGTTTTTTGCCATGCTTGTAAGCCTGTTACATAAACAAAGTATTCATTAGCCTGTTAATTAACACTAATTTTGCTTTGTTCAGCCCAGAAAAAACAAAAACAAAAGCACTTGTATATCAGGCAAGTCATCTGCACATCAGCTCATGCACACTATCAGCAACTCGGAAAGGCGCACTTGATTTGACGCGCAGAACTCCGCAGTGTTTTCCTACAGTCTCTGCACTTGGGTGATTCTTCAATTAAGGGAGTTTTTCTCTCCCAAGGGCAGATTTTCAAGAAAAAAACAAAACTTTTTTTTGTTGAAAAAACAAACATTGTATTTGTTAAGAGTGAGGTGGTGTTAGCTTTGGAAAAAATAAAGAGAAGGATTTGACTTTTTCATGTCCACAAATGTAAGTAATTTGCTGATCTGAGCATATGTTTATTAGGCATCATTACCAAACAAATTACTGATCGAGTATTTTAATTTAGAAATAAGAAATTTCACTTTATTCACGTATATTCGTTGTACGTTGTATGCTAGCTACTACTACTACTACTATTCTTACTACTACTTTCGGCTGCTCCCGTTAGGGTTCGCCACAGTGGATCATCCGTTTCCATCTCTTCCTGTCCTCTGCATCTTCCTCTGTCACACCAGCCACCTGCATGTCCTCCCTCACCACGTCCATAAACCTCCTCTTTGGCCTTCCTCTTCTCCTCTTCCCTGGCAGCTCCATATTCAGCATCCTTCTCCCAGTATACCCAGCATCTCTCCTCCACACATGTCCAAACCATCTCAATCTTGTCTCTCTTGCTTTGTCTCCAAACCGTCCAACCTGAGCTGTCCCTCTAATATGCTCGTTCCTAATCCTGTCCTTCTTCATCACTCCCAATGAAAATCTTATCATCTTCATCTCTGCCACCTCCATCTCCACCTCCTGTCTTTTCATCAGTGCCACTGTCTCCAAACCATATAACATAGCTGGTCTCACTACCATCTTGTAAACCTTCCCTTTAACTCTTGCTGGTACCCTTCTGTCACACATCACTCCTGACACTCTTCTCCACCCACTCTACCCTGCCTGCACTCTCTTCTTCACCTCTCTCCTGCACTCCCCGTTACTTTGGACAGTTGACCCCACGTATTTAAACTCATACGCCTTCGTCACCTCTACGGCTTGCATCCTCACCATTCCACTGTCCTCCCTCTCATTCACACATATGTATTCCATCTTTCTCCTACTTACTTTCATTCTTCTCTCCAGTGCATACCTCCACCTCTCCAGGCTCTCCACCACCTGCACCCTACTCTCACTACAGATCAGTGTCATAGTCCACGGAAACTCCTGCCTGATCTCGTCCATCAACATGTCCATCACCATTGCAAACAAGAAAGGGCTCAGAGCCGATCCTTAATGTACTCCCACCTCCACCTTGAACCCATCTATCTTTCCACCCACCCGCACTCCTCACCACCGTCACACTTCCCTCATGCATATCCTGCACCACTCCTACATACTTCCCTACAACTCCCGACTTCCTCATACAATACCACACCTCCTCTCTCAGCACCCTGTCTTATGCTTTCTAAATCAACAAAGACACAACGTAACTCCTTCTGGCCTCCTCCATACTTCTCCATCAACATTCTCAAAGCAAACATCACATCTGTGGTGCTCTTCCATGGCATGAAACCATACTGCTGCTCGCTAACCGTCACCTCTCCTCTTAACCGTGACCTTGATCTTGTTAGCTAGGTTAGCAAGATTAGCTGTACCCGAACCGCGCCACTTTCGCACATCTACACAGCGCTAGATCCTAGCTAAATTCGGTAAGAACATGTAACTACGATAACATGTTAATAACACTCTCATCCAAACTACTTCATTTAATTTACCCGTAGACGATCGCTCTGTACACCCCGACGGTCCTAGGCAATATCTCAAAATGGCGCGTCGTCGCGAATATTGTTCTGCCGCCTCTGAAACGCAATGCGCATGCGCACATCGTGATGCCCGGCAGGAGTTTGTCAGGACAGACGTTCCAAAAGAAAACGTCAAAAAACTGTCCAAAGTCTAACATTTATGAAGCTGGCTTTGTTAAAATAAATATGTCTAAGGTATTAAGTTACTCCCCACCACACTTGCAAAATTTTTTTTTTTTTAAATCCTATGTTTTTGTCGACCATCCCTGAACTGGGGGGGGGGGGGGGGGTAAGAGTACATCTGCCGCCATTTTACAATGCTGTGCTTGCAACCATTCCCCAATCCTGTGAATAGTACACATGGCCACGGTACCTCTAGTTAATGGTCACGGCAGTTTGCGTATGAAACCGGTCGTTGGTTTCAGTCGTTATGCCACTGTATTGTTTATAAGGGTGGGGGTACCTGCTGTCACTGTATTGTTTATAAGGGTGGGGGTACCTGCAGTCAGTGTGTTGTTTATAAGGGTGAGGAGCCGCATCCTTGATAGGGAGGAACGTTATGTGACGAGGGGACCGAGGGGGGGGGGGGGTTAAGAGTTACCTGTGAAGCGCTTCGAGATCTGTCTCCCCAGATGAGAAGCTCTATACAAACTCAATATATCATCATCATCATTATCATCATCATCATCATCGTTGTTGTTGTTGTTGCTGTCATGAGGGGATGTAGCTCAGTGGTAGAGCGCATGCTTTGCATGTATGAGGCCCCGGGTTCAATCCCCGGCATCTCCACAAATAATGCTCCTGAGAGCAGGATAAGCGGTGTGGATAATGGATGCATTATCATATTGATATTTCAATTGAACCCTCTTGGTGCTGCAGACCCGCTGGAACGTTCGGATGTCACCCGCTTGGAGGCGCTATTGTGTGACGTAGTGCGCGGGGGCAGGATAAGCAGCTGGCGCCGTTTTATTCCATTCTTGTTACTTTTGCTTGACCTTGTTACTCGTCACGTCAACTTTGCCCAATGAAATGTCACTAAATTCTCACCCTCTCCGTCGGTGCTTCGACAAAATAAAGTAGAATTTCACCAAAAAATAAGTGACCAAAGCCTCCTTCCTTTTGCATGGGCTGTGATTCTTGCAACCTTTACCTCTTCAGTAGTGTTTTCTAGTGGAATTGTCACTTTTGCTGTCAGAAATTGAATTACAACAGATGGTTCGGTTTCATCAAGCTAAAATCGCAGTTTTTGATATTGCCACGATATTGAAACAGTTCACACTGCTGACATGTGGAATTCAGCCAGTCTCAAAATGTTGGTATCGAAAATAAATGTGACGTAGTAAGATATTGCACTGGAGCAGCGGTGCACCATCTTAACCAGCCTCCTTCAAATTAGGAAGAAAAGAGTGGAGATGCCGGGGATTGAACCCGGGGCCTCATACATGCAAAGCATGCGCTCTACCACTGAGCTACATCCCCCACATGATTGCAATTAATCACTGACACACTTATAGGAGCTGAGGAGTAAACCCGGACGTCACGGAACACTTTTATTTTGAAGGTTCTATGGCCGAAACCCTGGCTGCCGACGCTGCACCGCAAACACGGAGGAAGCGGCGCCTTGGCAGCACCTACACCATGCAGACGCCACCACCACGGTCCCTCTCATGAGCACTTCCGTGTTTACACGGTTCTCCCATGTGAACACGTCACTCTCGCGAGAGGTTACTGTGCCTATGCCTGACGTTTTTTTTTAATAAAGCTTTATTTCTAACTGTTAACCTACACAATAACAAACGCAGACAACAGAATCGAACAACGGATAGAATACAACGACGAGCAGTGTCAAACACTGACACACTTATAGGAGCTGAGCAGTAAGCCTGGACGTCACGGAACACTTTTATTTTGAAGGTTTTAAGGGCGAAACACTGGCTATTGACGCTGCACCGCAAACACGGAGGAAGTGGCGCCTTGGCAGCACCTCTACCATGCAGACGCCACCACCACTTCCGTGTTTACACGGTTCTCCCGTGTGAACACATCACTCTCGCGAGAAGTTACTGGGCCTGACCTTTTTTTAAATAAAGCTTTATTTCTAACTGTTAACCTACATAATAACAAACGCAGACAACAGAATCGAAACACGTCTAGGATAGAAAGGAAAGAAAGGAGAGAGTATATGACAGGAAATTAACTTAAAAACATTACAGACATTCACTGCTTTGACAGCTTTTTTTGTTTAGAGAAGGAGAAATCGTTGACACGTATTGTTCCATTTCTTCCAGAAAAACAAAGAAATTAGGCTTTCTGTTTGTAAATTTGCATTTGTGGATGTGGAATACCTGGTAAGAAGCAGAATTAATCAGAAGTAATGCATTGGTGTCTTGCTCACTATAATCACAGCGACCCAGTATAATATTCCTATACTAAAGAGCAAAATCTGGGAAAATGTTAACAATAAAATGATTAGCATCTTTCCACAACTTATATGTAAAAGCACGAGACCAAAATAAATGGGAATAATGATGTAATTCACAGAAAGAGCTGTTTACATCTTTGTCGCACTTTAACTTTTGTAAGAAATGTTTTACTGGATAGACTCTATGGATCAACTTAAATGAAACTTCCTTGGCCTCCTTTGTTAGAAGGGCATATCCCCTGCCTCGCTTGTCGGTCGCTTTGGATAAGGCATCTGCTAAATGAGTAAGTGTGATGATGAATCTAAATTTAAATTCTGACATCATAACTAGGCCTGATTTGGATTTTTGCCTTATTTGGATTTACGCACAGTTTGTGCAACTAGCCGCATGTCATTTTCCCCTGGAAAGTCGTACTCAATCTTACTCAACCATGTGTCGTGATCAAGGGTGTAGGGGAGAGTTTTTATATTGGGGGGGACAAAACCCTGTAGGGGGTCCGGGGGCATGCTCCCCCGGGGGGGGGCGGTTTTAAACTGCCATTTTACAACAGTTTTCAGCAAAGAAAAGCATGTTTCATAGCCATGTGATAAGGCCTCCAGAGGTCTGATGGCCGACGCCAGGGCGCCAGCAAGGAGGAAGTTGCCGTAGTCCAACCGGGAGATGACCAGAGCCTGGATGAGCACCTGTGCCATCTTGTGGGTGAGGAATGGGCAAATCCTCCTGATGTTATAGAGGAGAAATCTGCAGGAGCGAGCAACCGATGCAACGTTTGCAGCAAACGACAGTTGGTCGTCCAGGATCACACCCAGATTCCTCGCAGTCCGAGTTGCTGTCACCACGTTGTTGTCAATGGTGATGGCCAGGTCTCGGTGCAGGCAACCTTTCCCCGGGAGGAACATCAACTGTCTTGTCCAGCTTGAGCTTCAGGTGGTGTGTCGCCATCCACTCCGAGATGTCAGTCAAGCATGCAGCAATGCGTGTCTCTACTTGTGTGTCAGAGGGAGGAAAGGACAAGATCAGCTGGGTGTCATTGGCATAACAATGGTAAGGGAAGTCATGCGAGCGAATAACAGAACCCAGGGATGTCGTGTACAGGGAGAAAAGGAGAGGACCCAGAACTGAACCTTGTGGAATACCTGTAGTCAGTCTGCGAGGCTCCGACACAGATCCCCTCCATATCATCTGGTAGGAGCGACCCATCAGGTAGGATGCAAACATTGAGAGTGCAGAGCCTGTGACACCCAGCCCCTCGAGGGTAGAGAGCAGGATCTGGTGGTTCACTGTGTTGAACGCAGCTGACAGGTCCAGGAGTATCAGGACAGAGGACAGAAAGTTTGCTCTGGCAGAGTGCAGCAGCGATTCTGTCACTGCAAGGAGGGCCATCTCTGTTGAGTGACCCACACTGAACCCAGCCTGGTTGGGGTCCAGGAGGTTGTTCTGGTGGAGGTACAAGCCAGCCAGCGTGTCTTCTTCTAGTGTAACGTGCATGGATAAGAAGACACGCTGGCCGCTGGCTGGCGGATCTGGCCCTTCAGTCTAGCGGTTAGCGATGTCTTTTGCGGTGCGGGCGATACGGGTTCGCTTCCCGGGCGCGGCAATTCCTGTGGTTGCGTTGTCCCCCGAATTCTCTACAATACATTTACTTAATTAAATACATGTGTCTCAACCTCAGGTGTCATCATAACGACATGTCTATCTTTTAATAATGGGTGAGTACACTCTGTTTGTGGGGGAATTTACAAACCTGTGAGTGATGTTGAACAGAGGATGATTCATCGCTGCCGCCTTGAAAAGTCGTGAGCGCCGCTGCCACGTCACTGCCAGTACCAAACACATGGGGAGGAGGGGGGGGATTTTTTTGTTGTTGTTGTTAATAACTAATACTTTTACATATTATGGGATGGGAATGACATGAATACTGGCACATACAGGCAGTGTATGGCCAATACTATATATATTTAGGCATATATCTAGTAGTGGTAGTTCTAGTTTATTGGGGGGACTTTTTCGCCCCCCCCCACATTGAGGGGGACTTGTCTCCCCCCCCCGTTCCGATGCCCTTGGATGGAGAACCGTCTGCATGCGGTTTTAATTCCAATCCAACATTACACAAGTCAGAGGAATCAGCTGGTGTAATGTTGGAAAGAAACATGCATGCAGTCAGTTCTCCGTGAAACAGGGCGGGTATTGCTGATCTAAACCGGTAAAATGAGCGAGCACAAATGGAGTCATGATCCAGGTATCAGAATTAGAATCATGTTTACTGGCCGTCTAGGTTTGCATTTGACCCCGGTTTCGTGGCCCTTTCGGTGCACTTAACATAGAAGAACACTACAACACAACAATCTTCAGATATATGTATATGCATAATGACTGACTTATACAGGCGAAATAAGAGGTGATAACATGCAGTGATGCAGAGAATATATACCTGAGGTAGATGGACAGAACGTACCAGAATACGTACAATGTACAGTACTGTATATAGAAGGAGGAATTGGAACAGGTTGTGACCAGGGTGTGATGAGTCTGCAGTGATGTTCCCTGCCCATTTCCTGAGTCTGGAGGTGTATAAGTCCTGAATGGAGGGCGGGTTGGCACCAATGATTTTCTCTGCAGACTTAACTGTCCGTAGTCTGTCCCTGTCCTGTTTGGTGGCTGAACCAAACCAGACAGTGATGGTTATGCAGAGGGCAGACCGGATTATTGCAGTGTAGACCTGAATCAGCAGTTCTTGGGCCAAGTTGAATTTCTTGAGCTGGCGGAGAAAGTACGTCGTCTGCAGGGCCTTTTTGATGATTGTGTCCATGTTGGATGCCCACCTAAGGTCCTAGGAGATTGTGGAACCTAGAAATCTGAAGGTTGTCACTGCAGACACCATGCTGTTGAGTGTTTGGTGAGGGGGGGCGGTGTTGGGGGACTCCTCCTGAAGTTCACTGTCATCTCCACTGTTTTGAGCATGTTCAGCTCCAGGTTGTTATGGCCGCACCAGAGGGCCAGCTGTTGAACCTCTGTATGCAGACTCATCACCAGTGGGGGCTGGTGCTAAAAAAAAATTTTTTTGGTGGGGGGCGCAATTTACCTTGGTGCAGCACACTTGACAGCTGCTTTAATGTCCACACAGTCACAGAGTTATTAAGGAGGACAATGTAGCCTATAGATTTTCTATAAGCTACATTGTCTATGTTGACTGCATCCTCCACTGACCTGTTTGCTTGGTAGGCAAACTGCAGGGGGTTGAGCAGGGGGGCTGTGATTTCCTTCAGGTGGTCCAACACCAGCCTCTGGAAGGATTTGATGACCACAGACATTAGGGCGTGTAATCATTTCATCCTGTGACATGGGTTTTCTTGGTGACAGGGATGATAGTGGAGCTCTTGAAGCAGGAGGGGACTTCACGCAGCTCCAGTGATCTATTGAAGATCAGTGTGAAAATGGAGGTCAGCTGGTCAGCAGAGATTTCCGGACAGGAGGGTGACACGCCATCCGGGCCCAGTGCCTTCCTGGTCTTCTGCCTTTGGAAGAACTGGTGCACGTCCTCAACACAGATCCTGAGTGTGGGTGGGGGTTCGGTGGGGAGGGGACAGGGGCTGGCAGGGCGTGCAGTTGGTTGTGTGTTGTGGCTGGAGAGGGTGAGGGGTGTGAAAGTTTGCTTTTCAAACCTGCAGTAAAACCTATTTAGATCGTCAGCCAGTTGGTGGTTCCCTGCAGTGTGGGGGGGATGGTCTCCTGTGGTTGGTAATGTCTTTCAGACCACCCCAGACTGATGATGGGTCGTTGGCAGAAAACCTGGTTTTCAACTTTTCAGAGTAGCATCTTTTTGCCACTCTGATCTCCTTTTTGAGTGTATTTCAGGCTTTGCTGTACTGGATTCTATCTCCACTCCTGTAGGCTTCCTCTTTGGCCTAACGAAGCTGCCTGAGTTTACTTGTGAACCAGGCCTTATTGTTGTTGAAAGTACAGAAGGCTTTACCTGTGCCCCCATCCATAGGGTTAGTGGTTGTGTCAGGAAGGGCATCTGATGTAAAACGTTGCCAAATTGGTATGCAGATTGACTAGACCATACCAGGTCAGTCGAGGCCTGGGTTAACAATGGCTACCATTTGTGCTGTGCCCTCACAGGGTACCAACGGAAACTGTAAAATCCACTGTGGTGACCCCTGAGAAACAGGGAACAAGCCGAAAGAAGAATAAGTCCGTGGCTGTAAAGTGGGTGATATAAAGTGAGAAGAGCCAGGGGGAGAGAACATAGCCCTGAGGAGCACCTAGTATACTGAGGGTAAGAAGGTGTGAGGTTAGGTTATTAACCTTCACCCTCTGTGGCCTACTCCACAGGAAGCTCCAAAATCAGCGGCATATGGCTGGGTCAATGTTCATATCTAAGAGTATGGTAAAGAGTTGAGTGGGTTGATGGAGTTGAAGGCGGAACTAAAGTCTATGAACAGGATGCGTGCATAGGTGTTTGGTGATTCCAGGTGTTGCAGGGCATGGTGCAGGGCTATGCTAACTCCATCCTCAACAGCACGGTTGGCTTGATAGGCAAATTGATATGGGTCCATCGTTGGGGAGGTGCAAGATTTCAAGTGTGACAGAAGTACACACTCAAATGCTTTCATGGCCACAGATGTTAGGGCAACTGGTCTGAAGTCATGGAGCCAGGTGATTTTTGAGGACTTTGGCACAGGAATGATGATAGAGTTTCAATCACTGTGGGACTGTACATTGACTTACAGAGGTGTTAAATATGGTGGAAAATATTGGGGCAATTGTACATCATTAATTAAATGGCAGAATAGAAACCCAGCGGTACTGTGGGTCTCTGTCAAATGTCGTGGCCCCCTTTCACTAAAAGAAATTCAATAAATGAAACGACGGACACTGAGGATAGAAAACAACATCAAATTCTTTATTATATTTATAGAGTTGTCACTGTTAGAAGCATTTCCATGCTGATGGGAAGATACACAGTTTTTGAAGAAGAAGAAAAGAAGGCAATCAGAAAATACTATGAGGGAGAAAGAGAGATAGAGGCGAGAGAGCATGCAGTGAATATTCATTATGGTGAAGACAGCAGCACTTAAATCCAATACTTGTTCGCCCCCTAAACCCCCCTTGACTTCCATCAGTGTCACACACTCCCAAACAGCAGCATATGACACAGACGGACTACCGCCGAGCACAGAGTATCACATACACGTTACAAAACTGTAAAACAAAAAGTACACTTTGTGAAGTTATCAAAATATAGGCTATATTTTTATATATGCATTTTTATGACTTGCGAGAGTAATGTTAAAACGACTAGTGTGTGACTAGTGCTAATTAGTTTGCATGGAGAATGGTTCGGAACCTACAGAGAAGGTCTCGGAATTACCAACGTTATATTTTCAGACAAGTAGTACACATTTAAATGTGGGTGATAGAAATACTCGATAGGAATGGGAATGAGGCTAGCTTTGCGTTTTGTCCACTGTGAGATGATGAAGTGACTCGCTACGGAACACCTAATTGCCAAACTTGGAGATGGCTCCAGATCACACAGGATTCAGGATATTAAACTAGAATCAACCAAGGCTTAACCGGAACATACTGACTTTGCTGTACATATACTGTACAAAGACATACACCCATCACATTTGTGGTCCTTCAACTTCAGGTTTTTCTTCGTGACTGCGTTTACATGCACAGTTAAGTCGAGCTATGGTTCCAGCTCGACTGGGCCATGTAGCTGGACTACTGTCGTTGTCCCAGTGTACACGAACCGGGGGAGAATCGATTTATTTAAGTATGTCCTACCCCGGTACGGTAGGTTAGCGATATGCACCCTTTCAGCTGGTTGCTACTGGATGAAAGACCGCCACGGGAACTATGGAACATGTGCAGAACGCCTAGGCCAGTTCGGGGCTGGTTGAAGCGTACATATACATGCCAGAGTAAATCCATCCCCAACCGCATTATCTAGGTGTGTTAGTCCCACTTCCAGAAATTCCATTTAGTAGGATTTCAGTTGGACTAACACGTTTACATGTATTTTAAAAGTCCAGTTTTAGTTGGACCAACACAATAAATCCACTTTTTCTAACAACATGTAAACGTAGTCAGTAGTGAGTGACCACAGCTCCTGCGTGGATTCCAGCTGGGTGGTGCTTTTAGCGTTAAACAGCGTGCTCAGCTTCTGGTCAATAGGCATAGCCTTTCTGCTTGTGTTAACTATGAAGGTAGGTACTGCACACTGCACAGTAAAATGGAAAATGTACCTTTGTTCACTGAGCTCTTTAGCATGGAGAAAGCACATTCTCAGTTGTATGTGTGTATCTTATGTGTGTGTCTGTGTTCATATATGTGAATGTTTGGCTGTCATTTTAGATTATTCCTAAAATTGATCTACTATACAAGAAAATGTTTAGTTTATCCTGGCACAGATTCTACTTTATGCCTTGGTTATTGAACTGGTGCAAACCAGCAGCACTGAGTAACAGTAAGCCTGCTCAGATGGCTCTCTGGTCCTGCTCAGAGGTCAAGTCCACCCACGGGCAGAAATCAAGGGAATGTGGCCTTTTTAAAAATCCGTATTTTGCTTTCGACGACGAAACCTCTTTAGATCAACGTGGAACAACAGGTCTACAATATCAAAAACTACTAACAACAGAGTCAACCTACTAAGCCTAAATGTCTCTGACCCGAGGCCTCGGTTGTTCAACTCTGACAAAGCTAACTCCTCTCAACTCGTACTGGCGTTACTCTAAAGCTGCCTTTTCCAAAGTTTCTTATGAATCCCCTTATCTTGAAATCTCGTCGACACAATCTGTCTCTGAGTCATTTTGAGTAAATAAACTCTGAATGTGAATTCGAGCGGCATGTCGTGCGGGTGTGTCATGGCAGGGTTGTGAAGAGGTTTGGCTCGACAAGGCCTCCGACACCTCCAGAGGGCCCAAGCATCTAAGCGTCCCGAGACCATCTTCCTCTTTTCAAAATGTCCCTTCTGCAGCGATGGTTTACTGTGTTTGCCGTTACTCCTACGCAGACGCACTACATACACACTATGCGGTAGTGGAGCTACCTGGCTAAATCTCGGCGCTGTTGGCTAGTCCTGGTGCGCTGAGATGCTGCAGGTTTTATTAGCACGTTGGTTGCACAGTACAGTCACGAACAGAACAGATCCCACATCAGCGTTGGTTAAAGGCCAGCTCAGGAGCAACAGCGAAGCCTGGCTATTTTTTTGTTTGTTTTTTTGTTTTTGGGTGAATCATTCAGCAATGCAAACTCTCGACCGATGTTCAAATGACAATTTAAAAAAAAACCCGTCATTTTTACCCTTTTCCGGATTTTAACAAAGCATTGTGAACCCACAGAGACTTAAATCAGACCAGAGAGGAGTTATTTCACCAACCACGTGTAGGAAGCCGATGAATTCAGAACAACTCCTTTCCTGATTTTGCCCCCCAAAAATGCCTCCCGTCGACAGAGGACGGCCTGGCTGGAGCGTCTCGGGGCGTCCCGTAACCCGTGCCTGCTCAGCACGACTGTGTGTTCGTCTCTGCGGTGGGCTTCACCGGGACACCAGACAGGAACACAGCAACCACTGCCTCCACACAGAGATAGCTTCACCGCTGTCAGTTATGCATGTACTCCGAGAGAGATTTCAACACTAAGCACACATAGTACTGGATAACTTAAGATCTCTCTCTCTTTTTTCTTTTTTTTTTCCCATGGATGGTCACATTTACAACACAAACCAAAATCTCGTTCGGTTAACGAGGGGAGAGCGGGGAAAAGAGAGAAGCAGAGAGGAGAAGAGAAGAAGAGAGGTGATCACCGGAGAGGTACGGGTGACCTTTGAACTATCAGAAACGGTGTGTGTGTGTGGGGGGTTTCTGTCAGGTTAGTTGGAGGTCACTGTGGGAGATTATCTTTGATGGGTACTCTCACAGAATCCTCCTTCTGACTGAATAACGACGGTTTTCAAACTGACAGCTTGAGGAGAAGAAGCTCATTTTTTGACAGAATTAAGCAAAGTGAAGGGAGAAGTCTTCAGGCCGCATAAAAGCGTGGCAACGCCGCTTACGTTGGTGCTAAGAATGGTTTGAATTAAAGTCACGTTGCACATTACACGCCATTTTGGGTATCTAAGCAATTTTGGTTACCACTGTTGTAACTGCAGTTCTTCACATCGTCTCTGCAGACCTGGTAATGTTTTACTCTAGAGCTCGAGAGAGTCTGAGGTTTACTCTACAGGTTTACTCGAGAGAGCCTGAGGTTTACTCTACAGGTTTAGTCAAGAGAGTCTGAGGTTTACTCGAGAAAGTCTGAGGTTTACTCTACAGGTTTACTCGAGAGAGTCTGAGGTTTACTCTACAGGTTTACTCGAGAGAGCCTGAGGTTTACTCTACAGGTTTACTCGAGAGAGCCTGAGGTTTACTCTACAGGTTTACTCGAGAGAGCCTGAGGTTTACTCTACAGGTTTACTCGAGAGAGTCTGAGGTTTACTCTACAGGTTTACTCGAGAGAGTCTGAGGTTTACTCTACAGGTTTACTCGAGAGAGTCTGAGGTTTACTCTACAGGTTTACTCGAGAGAGCCTGAGGTTTACTCTACAGGTTTGCTCGAGAGAGTCTGAGGTTCTGAGAAAACATCTTTTTTGCCTTGAATTTTTCATCCCCTTGCAGGGAACAACGGACGGCCACAAACACCACATGGTGCAAACCACTGACGGCCTTTCAGAATCCAATTCGACCCAAATTCAAAAGAAGTAGCACCTCGAAACTAAAAGGTTTTTACTTTTTCTAGCAGGATAATTGATATCGGTCTGTTTGAATGAACCCAAGAGATCAAACCAACTGAGATATCTGGGGGGGGGGGGACCCTTACGGTTGGAGAAGTGGAAAACAAAATGTGGTGTATTGTTCAATTTCATGGAAGGGTTGAAGCCCAAGATTTTGAGCAGCGAATTCTACTAAATCCGATTCAGCATTTTAGCTTCGTATGTGGAATGCAGGACGTTTTATTGAGGTACAAGGCACTAGATTTTACTATAGAATGTCAATAACAGAGAGAGAGAGAGAGAGAGAGAGAGAGAGAGAGAGAGAGAGAGAGAGAGAGAGAGAGAGAGAGAGAGAGAGAGAGAGAGGAGAGAGAGAGAGAGAGAGAGAGAGAGAGAGAGAGAGAGAGAGAGAGAGAGAGAGAGAGAGAGAGAGAGAGAGAGAGGGAGAGGGAGAGGGAGAGAGAGAGAGAGAGAGAGAGAGAGAGGTGGGGGTTGTCGATTTACGGCTGGAGCTTTAACAATAACAATAGCCTGGATAGACTTGGAGAGAGAGAGAGAGAGAGAGAGAGAGAGAGAGAGAGAGAGAGAGAGAGAGGAGAGAGAGAGAGAGAGAGAAAGAGAGAAAGAGAGAAAGAGAGAGAGAGACCAAGTTGAAAGATGGAGAGAAAGAAGTGGAGAGATGGATCCAATGAAAGGATGGAGAACAAGGAAGAAGAGTGGGAAGGGGGCGTGGTTAAGACTGCATCTCTGCACGCAGCATCCATGGAAACCAACAGCAGAACAGCAACCTGCAGAGGAAGTGGAGCGATGAGCAGGACAAATCAGTCATCGCCTGGTTTGCTGCATTAATAATCAAACTCTCCTGACATGTCCAACACACTTCTTCTTTTTTGGCCTACAAACGGGATGTCTGGATGTGTCATAAGTTTACTTATAACTTGCTCACAAGGGAAGACTGACAAACTGTTGTCCAAACAGGACTTCACAATGTGGATCAAGAGAGCCGATCTAAAGTGCTTTAGTGTTTAAGTGCAGAACAGAACAAAAGAACTGATGTGGACTGAACTGAGGTGAACTGAACTGATCTGGACGATGGAGTGTACCTGGATATGGAGCTCTCAGATGTAAGGTCCTTAGGAGAGCGTATGGTGTTGAAGTTCCTCTTGGGCTGTGACACTGCAGAGAGATTAATGATAAAAAAGTAAATTTGGTTTTCATGTGGGATTTCATTTTGTCCATCATGGAATCAGACTCCATCCTTCCTGTTAAATTGGGCGCGCACACACACATACACAACATACGCACAAACACGCACAAAAAAAACATATTCCTGGTGAAATTCCTGTCAACAGTTCTTTCTATACCTACTTTAGAAAGTTTATATTGAGTAAAACACAGAGTTTCTTTCCTTTTATTTCCAAACCTGCTTGGCTGACTAGAAAAGGTGGTGTTGCCTGAGGGAAATCTGAGCGCCTCTGAACCAGAGCATCAGTGTGAAGCCTGGCATCACCGGCATCAGTATCTTCTCCTCTTTTTAGCATGTTTGACTGCCCGCTCTGTGAAGCCTCCACCATTTCGCGACCCTCCCGGTGGATGGTGAGGGTGTAAACTTCCACGCGTCCTCTGAACTACATGCAGTCCTCTGAACCACTAGCAGAAACATCTCAATCACAGTGTGTCGTGAAAGACTTACTGGTGACCTGGTGGACTTTCTTGACCAGTGAACTGTCATTCTGAGAGCCGTCTTTGGGTCCTCCAATTCTGAAAAAGAGAAAACGTTTCATATTGTTTATTACTGGTGTCAAAGAGGATTTGACAACGACATTGAGTTGAATGTATCACCATTAAAACCCTTACAAGTAAAAAAGAGTCACCAAACTGTATTTTTAATCCCAACCTGGCACATCAGGCCCACTAGAAGCTTCCAGTGAGCCAAGACAAACACCACAGACTGGATGTGGGAGGTCACATGAAGTGCAAAGTCACTTTATAATGATCAGGGCAACTGATTGATTTCCTTTAGTCTCACAGTTGTAGCCAAGACTGCTCAAGTGCAGACCATCCTCAGGGGTTCGATTCATTATGTGAGGTCTGAGACAAGGCTAAGACCTTCAAAATGCAGACTCAAGACTGAGTCCATACTGGAGTACTATAACCCTACTTATTGTTTCCATTTTTATTTTTGAAAGTGACTTGTTTTGGTTCTGGCTAGGTCCAGTCCCACATCCTCTCTGCCAGTCCATCTTTTACTCTTCTTCTTTCGGCTTATTCCCTGTTTCTCAGAGGTCACCACAGCAGATTTTACAGTTTCCACCAGTAGGCACGGCACCAATGGCGGCCGTTGTTAATCCGGGCCTTGACCGATCCGGTATGGAGTCTCGAGCGATCCGGTACGGTCTTGTCAAACGGTCTTGTTGATTTGGCAAGACTTTACGCTGGACGCCCTCCCTGACACAAGACTAACTGTTTCTCCTAAGTGAAAAGTACACCGTCGAGCCTTTACAGCGCGGTATGGATGTCTGTATCTCAGCAGGATTCCCCAGGTTGCTTTTTGTTCTGTGCTGGCCAGATGTCTTATTTTGACATACTGGACTGGGAAAATTCCTCTAACTTTCTGTTTGCATCTCCGAGCATGTGTTCCTATGTACGCCCGCCCCCCCCTTTCTCGCTTTCCAGGACAAATGTTCTTCCTTTATGGACTGATGACTATAGTAGATCAATCTGTCTCTCTCTCTCTTTCGACCGCCTCACGACTTCAGAGTCTGTTTGTGATGCATCCTGTTTTCCCTTGGACACGTCCCCACCCTCCTAGACATTTACGCTATCGTTTGCACTGTATTTGTTTTAGCTATGAAAACTTGTGCATCGCTCTCATCACTTCTCTTGTCTTCTTTCTCTCTCTGTGGGAACGTTGTGTTGAAGTCTGCCCCGCCTTTTCTCTATTCTCTCTGCAGGGCTCTACCGAGCAGAGCGGGTTTTCTGGCACGGGGTCCCGGCTGCCTCGTTACTGCAACAGTGGGGTTCCTGACATTGTCTCCGACGGTCACAGATTCTCTAAACTTGCCTTGCGCTCTTTACAGTTTCATGACCCAGCACATTTAAATGTGCTACATGTTACGTATGAACTGCATGTATTCTACATTCACCTGGTTGGAACATTATGTGGTATTATCTGTTGTTTTTGTGTATTTTGTGCATTTGACACTCTTCCGAGCCGTCCCGGTCGCTGCTGCACCCCCTCTGCAGACTGCCACATGCCTCCTCCCATACATGTGGAGTCGCCAGCCGCTTCTTTTCACCTGACAGTGAGGAGTTTCACCAGGGGGACGTAGCGCGTGGGAGGATCACGCTATTCCCCCCTCCCCCCCAAACAGGTGCCCCGACTGACCAGAGGAGGCGCTAGTGCAGTGACCAGGACACACACCCACATTTGGCTTCCCACCCGTGGACACAGCCGATTGTGTCTGTAGGGATGCCCGACCAAGCTGCAGGTAACACGTGGATTCGATCCGGAGATCCCCGTGTTGGTAGGCCACAGAATAGACCGCCACACTACCCAGATGCATAGGATAAGGTTTTTCTGATCAGGAAAAACTTTACCCTCCATCCTTGGTCAAGGGTCCAAGGATGGAGGGGGTCGTATGTCATGTACTGTCATATTCTGTATTGATTGTAAAGCCCTGCGGGACTGCCTCGTGAATTTGGGCTATGCAAATAAACTTGACTTGGATGTATATGATTCTCCCTATCTTTTGTTTACATATGCTGCTTCATCATATATCTCTTCTGTATAGGAAAGTGGCTCGTATCTGATATCAGTCTGAACAGATCTCCATCCTAAAATGACTCGTATACACAAACCAACAACAAATGACGTCTTGTGACCATGGATTTCCCTAGAAGTTTAATTTGCAACTAGTGGCCAGATGCGATACGTGCCCCCACCCCCCCACCGGTTAAACTTGAGCAGATGCATCATTCCCAATACTGTAGATGTGAAATCACTGACATTATCTTCCCACTGACTTCCAACATTGCCGTCTGGTGAAGCCACTGCGTACAATTATCCGTACCATGGAAAGACAGGAATGCTGGTTTTACCATGCGGACTCCAGCCCCATGGCCACATATCACAAACGGACCTAATCTAGGATCACATCTGAAAGTAGCTTGAACTGAAATTCAAGCGTCCAAAATCCAAAAGAATCTGATTCGTTGTACTTTTGAGGGTAAACGAAATCAGAGTTTAGTTGCGTTTTCGGTGTGACGGTGAACATACAGTATCACTGAATTGTTGAAAACATTCTGTTGGGGGACTGGGTTGAACATTAAGACAGAAACAAAAACAATAAATTACAATCAAAATAATAATAGAAGTAACGGATTCGTTTGCCTTGAACGCGTCCTTACCTCTGGACGCGGGAGGGCGGGGCAAAGACACCGTATTTGGGCAGACAGGTGAAGTAGCGAACGCCGAACACTGAACCGTCATGTTTCCCAGTGGGCTGCTCCAACTCTACACCAAACCAGTAACCTGCAGGAATGGACACATGGCGGTCTGTCAGTCTGTCTCCTTCTTTCTCTCTTCAATTGTCTTCCCACATCTGTCTCCCCATCTTTTTTTCAGTCTCCCTCGCTCTCTTTCCCTTTCCCCCCTTCGATCATTCCCACTCTAGTTCTTCTATTTCTGTCTCACCTTCTTCTTGGTTGCACTTTACAACAGCGAAGACATAATGACGTCATGATAGGTGGGTTGAAGGGATGTGTGTAGAGATTAGTACGATGGTGTTTCCTCTACACAGTAGGAATACCAACAGACGCACCTGGAGCGAAGTCAGTTTTGCCGTAGAACCGCACGGTGCCCATCTTCTGTCCAGCGACCAGAACTTGGTCACCAACCTCCACATTCACTCCATCTGGATCCAGACTGGCCACTGAGGACTTCTTCTTCTGGGCTGGAAGAGGAGAAGAGGCAGGATCAGATCCAGAACCATGTAAATGGATTTGGCTAGACATACTGAGGTACTCTGACTTCATCCATCCATTATCCGAACCACTTATCCTGCTCTCAGGGTCGCGGGGATTCTGGAGCCTATCCCAGCAGTCATTGGGCGGCAGGCGGGGAGACACCCTGGACAGGCCGCCAGGCCATCACACAGGGCTGACACACACACACACACACACACACATTCATGCCTAGGGACAATGTTGTATGGCCGATTCTCCTGACCTACATGTCTTTGGACTGTGGGAGGAAACCGGAGCCCCTGGAGGAAACCCACGCAGACACGGGGAGAACATGCAAACTCCACACAGAGGACGACCCGGGACGACCCCCAAGGTTGGACTACCCCGGGGCTCCAACTCAGGACCTTCTTGCTGTGAGGTGACCGTGCTAACTACTGCGCCACCACGCCACCACTTTAACTTCAGCAAACAAAAAATAAACTAGAGGACTGCACTCAGTAGAGTGCAGATCCCCACCAGGTGTATCGCCCCTTCTCCAGTGCTTGGCTTGGCGACAAACCACCCCTTTGTTCGTCTAATGGGAGAAGGGAAAATACAGAGGAACTGCCTGCATGTCTCCCCATCTCCAGGGCTGGGACTTAGGCAAAAAGCCAGCTGAGGGGTTAGCACTCAATTGCAGAATAAAAGGTTTTTCAAAGGTTTTGAATCACCGCAACCAGGAGAGGTCCTTGATTATACAGTCATAACTGTACACAAAAATTATTAGGCTGACAGGCCAAGAGTTAGGGATCAGTCCTATGTTCCCTCAGCCCTATGTTCCCTCAGTCCTTTGGGTTAGCTATTGAATACATTAGCTATCGGCTATGCTATGTCAACGACATGCACGGAATTGTCGACAAACTTTCCCTTGCACCTACCAGCAAACAGATGAAAAGTTTCAAGTTGTACATATTAAGTTACGTCCACAATTCTGAGGATACTCATCCTCAGAATTGAGGATACTCATCCTCAGAATTGCTGGTAGGTGCAGGTGAACGTTTGTTGACAATTCTGTGCATGTGGTTGACATGTATCCATGGTAAATCTTGCAGGCATTGCAAAAAATATGCCGTTGTCAATAGCACATGCCAACAAACAGGAAACTGGTATGACCACTGCAGTAGAAACCGGAAGTCAGTGGACTGCAGTTATGCACAGAGCCGATGGCCTAAATGGCGTCCACTTTGGACTGGAGTGGAGTTATTCCACCTGCCGACAGCCAGAACCCCACAAACTCAATGGTTGGCACAGAGAGGACACATTTTTCAGCATTGAGGGTTAGCTTGTGCTTGGCTAGGGCTGCAAAGACCCCACTGAGTCGCTCATCGTGGATTTCAGCAGTAGGCCCGTGTACAACATTGTCTCCAGAAGCTCCAGTACATCCAGAACAGCACTGCCACGAACCTGATATGAATGGGGAAACACCACCACATCACCCCAACCCTGGCTTACCTGCAGTGACTTGCCATCTCCCACAGAATCAACTTCAAAACTATCATATGAACTTTCAAATGGAAGGTTTGTGGAACCTTCAAACCTCCAAATGGAAGGTGCATGGAAACGCACCTCCATACCTCAGAGAACTGACCACCCCCCACAATCCCTCCTGCAACATCTGGTCTGGCAGCAGCTTGCACCTTCACACACCAGGGGTGAAGCTCTGCTCAATGGGAGACCAAGCATTTTGCTCTGCCACCCCCGCGTCTCTGGAATATCTTTACGGACCACCCAAGGGCTCCCCAGACTCTGGCCTCCTTTAAAACAAGCCATGAGGCACCTTTCATTTAGAGAAGCTTTGAATTTAACTGAGTTTTGATTGTTTTAACGCACTGCCAAGAGCTTTGAGACGGTCTCTGAAGATGAAAGGTGCTACACAAATAAAATGTGTTGCTATTATCATAATTATTACTACTCATGCTGTTAATCTGCCACCTTTCTGTGTAAGTTGGTTTCTCTTCTTTGTTTTAACTTGTTGTTGTTGTTATTCACAGTACGGTATGGTAGAGGTCAACACTCGACGCTCGCCTTCATCACGATGTCACAGAAACAGAATTTGTGGGTCTACGCAGGCAAGAGAGATGCGGTATTCACACATGAGAATACTGCAGTGGTAGGAATCGTAGTAAAGACCTTGGGAATGCTGCTCATGTACGTGTTACAAATCTAGGCCAAGCAGACCAGTGCACTGCTGTGAGAGAAATGAGATATACCACAGAGCAGATGTTCATAAAAGGGTCAATTGGTGGTTGCGAAAAATTTCTGAGTCCTTCACAGAAGACTCTATCTTACAGAAAAGACCCGGAGATCAGTCCGGTTCCTTCTTTAACCGTAAACATCACAATGCTTTATCTTTAAGCCAAGTTGTGTTTTCAAACGTGTATTATTTTCCAAACAGTAAACGTCCCACTTAGTAAAAGGATGATTGGTTTCATCTACTTTGATGTCTCAGATGGACGGAGCCAGTTAAACTTGCACAGGTCTTTCAGAAACACGCCAGAAGGTAAAAGCAGTCACCTTTCTCTCGCTCCTTCTCCTTCTTCTCCTTCTTGGTCTTGCCGGCGAGGCGGGAGGCCAGATCGATGCGAGGTGTGCGGGGGGTGGAGGTGACTGAGGTGGGCGTCTGCTCCATAGCCTTGGAGATCTTGGACACCGGGGCGAAGATACCTGCCAGGGGGACAGGTGTGTTTATGGGCACAGACACTGTTGGGGTCAGGGGTTCCATTCCCCCGTGTGGCAAAGACAGACGATGCTCATCATGTGACTCAGTTATTTTATTGGAATTTAGTTTTAGATGTGAAGCCCCTCATGAACCTTTCTTCTTCTGTAGGGGGGGGGGTTCCCCCTTTTTCTCCTCAATTGAGAAAAGGGGGAACCCCCCCCCACAAAAAAAGGTTAGTCATTGTATTAAGAGACCTACCGATCAACTTGGGAGTGACAGCAGCTTCCAGTCCTGTGGTTTGTGTTTAGCTAGCGGGGGCGACCCTTTGGTGCCCATCTGAATTCAGGATTGCCGCTTGAACCTGTATTCATCAGGGCCTTGGTGTCCTCAATATTTCTCTTTTCAGCTACACTGTTATTATCTGCCTTGCTCAAGAGCAAGGCAGTAGCAGGGGGTGGTACTGGTGGAGGACGGTTACCTAGTTTAGGGGGGCAGATGAAGTAGCGGACGCCCCCGACACTGCCATCATTCTTTCCCTCCGGCTCGTCCAGCTCCACACCGACCCACTGGCCACTGGCAAACTCTGTGGTGCCACAGAACCTGAGAGTACCAGTCTGAGACAGACAGACAGACAGACAGACAGACAGACAGACAGACAGACAGACAGACAGACAGACAGAGAAAATGTGAGGGAGAGGCGGTGGAAAGGAGGGAGACATAAGAGACAAACAGGGAACCAGAGGGGGGGAGAGAGAGAGACAGACAGGGAGATAGATGGAGGGGGGTAGGAGATATAGCAGCATGAAAGAGTGGGAAGAGGATGAGAGAGAGGCGGTAGGAAGGAGGGAGAGACAGACAGGGAGAAATGAGGAAAGATGTACAGAGCCAAAGACAGGGGGAAAGAGACAAGGATGAGAGAGATTGGTGGAGAAAAGGGAAATGGTGCGAGGGACAGAAGAAGAAACAAGTGAGAGAGAGAGCGAGAGAGGTTTTAGAAGAAATTGTAGAAGGGAGGGTGAGAGAGAGTAAGGGAAAGAGAGAGGGAGAGGGGGAGGATGTGAGGAGTTTGGGGAAAGATGAGATAAAAAGACGGAGAGTAAGAGGGGGGAAAGCGATTTTTAAGAAAAGAGAAGCAGGAAGGGCAAGTAAGTGAGTGACACACAGAGAGGAGGAGGCGAAATGGAGAGGAAGAGAGAAGGAAGAAGCAGAGAGAGACAGAGAGAGAAGAGCGAGAAGAAAGAAGGAGAGAGAGACAGAGAGAGGGAGCGAGAGAGAGAAGAAAGGAGAGAGAAGGAGAGAGAGAGCGAGAGAGAGATAGGAAGAGAATAAAGGAGAGACAGAGAGAAAGACCGAAGAAAGAGAGAAGGAGAGAGAGAGCGAGAGAGAGAGAGAAGAAAGGAGAGAGAGAGCATGAGCGAGAGAGATAGGAAGAGAGAAGGAGAGAGAGAGAGAGAGAGAGAGAGAGAGAGAGAGAGAGAGAGAGAGAGAGAGAGAGAGAGAGAGAGAGAGAGAGAGAGAGAGAGAGAAGAAAGGAGAGAGAGAGCATGAGCGAGAGAGATAGGAAGAGAGAAGGAGAGAGCGAGTGAGTGGAATGGCGTTGTGCTCTCTAAACAACAAATAAAGAAATGAGTTGTGTCGTGAAGGAAACCCAGACGGTCGTTACAAACGTCCACAATAAACCTTCCAGACACGGGCTTGCAGTTAAAGGTGAAGTTGTGTGTCATCAGACATGACACACAACTGAAGACGGTGCCATCACACAGGAAGCCAGAGGCATTAGAGGCAGGCGGGTGGGCATGTGTCAAATGTGATGGGGTCCGCCGGGCGGGTGTAATAAAGGTCAGTAAGGTTAGGTGCAGGGAAGGGAAGGTGCAGCACATCGAGGTTTTCAGTTTATTCCTCATCTGAAGCAGTCACACGGTCCTCGAAACGCTTACTTGAAAAAAGACTAACACATAAAGTAAACGCATGTAAATCTGTAGAATGACAAAAGAAACACAAGTGGAAGATCAGCCAAAGAATAAGGTGGTAAAGAGTAAGGTGTGGTGAGCTCTGGTGCAAGATGTTCACCATACCGGGCGTCATCTTGTGGGACCTGACACACGGCAACGTGGACTCAGTCTTGCAAACCGAACATGTTCTGCTACAGTCTTTGGCTCTACAGTTGTTCCTACTGGATTCTCCAGTCTTTCCCGGGGGTTTGGAAAATATACCATACTAATCTATTGGATTCATTGATCGATTGGTTCAGATTGGTCCTGATCCGAGGAACTTGATGATGTTTTGGGGGGTTTTTTTGTTGTGAATTTCACTGAAAGGAGTCGTTCAGGATTCTTAGAGTCTATTCGTATTTTATATTCACCGCGTGTACAAAGTTGATACACTTTTTCACCCGTGGTTTTTAGTGACTTTCCCGTGACTTCTCCGTAACATTTAACTTAACTTCCATGTTCAAAAGGATCTATTTACTGTCACTGAGAAGGTGTTTTAAAACTTTAGATGATGTTAAAGTCAGTCTATATTTCAAATGCTGTATTATATGAGACATTTTACTCAGTAACTGTTACAAGTCATATTTTATCCATTTGAAGCAACTGGTTGTTGAAACGGTATTTGCCTGGTGTATGTTTCACTAGCTAGCTAGCTAGCTAGCTAGTGAAACATACACTAGCATACACTAACATACACTAGCACACACATACACTAACATACACTAACATACACTAATGTCAGCTAGCTAGCTAGCTAGCTAGCTGACATTAAAGTTAGCCAGCGCAGGCACATGCTAGCATACTGTGACAAACGGTTAAGCACACACACCTAGCAGAAATGTTGAAACGCTGCTGCAGTGGTTCAGCCCGCTGTTACTTTGTTTTTACTTGGTCAATCAATCTTTCTTTAACAGCTGATGATTCGGTTTGCATGACTTTTCCAAAGCTTCTAGAGAGCCATCATTTACCATTAAATTTCTATAGCCTGGAATGTTTATTTTTAAATTTACGAACTGCCCAGGATTTTTGTGACAGTATGAACTTAGTGTAAAACACTCAGCGCGAGGAAAGCACTCCATGGTTCAGACAAAGCTAACATGATGCCACAGTGGCCATCATACTGAAATAAAGAGGCAATTTTAAAAATGTGCTTTAGTTTTTTATTGTTAAATTCTCTGCTTTGCGGTGCCATGGTGGAGCGGCTCCTGCTGCTAATCTCTTGTAGGCCCTTGTCGGCCGTGTTGTAGGGCGTGACATGCTATGAAACCACCATAACTGACTGTGAATTTAGAAAATGAACCCCTGAATTCAGTATAACAGACTGCTGTAGCAGAATGTTAGCTTTGTCTGAACCGAGGAGTGTTACTTTACAGTGATTACAGTGAACTATAGATGACAAGCTGGAGCCGTGTGTCCGGTATAAAGAAAAGGATGGATGACTGACTGTGAAAATGAAACCTACCTTACCCAGATAGCAAAATTGCTGTGGCCTGGACCCGTCCCATACCCGACACTTTCATCCGGCCCACATACCGCGTGGAATGAGGGCACTTGGGTGGTCCGCTCTTGTTTGCCAGATCTGGGCCAGAACCAAGTCATAGCAATGCCACATATTTGCCAGAGGTGGCCCATATTTGTTTTGTGATATTTGGGCCATATTCATCATTTACCACACGGGCCACTTCAGGGTCACATCCAGATCATCTTTGCCAAAAAGGGCCCACATTTGATTTGGCATATTTGGGGCCATATTTGCTATTATACATGTGAGCCACTTCAGGCCCATTTTGTCAGGGCCAGAAGAAGGCCATCAGTACCACATCATTGCCTGAAGTGGCCCACATCCGGATGCTATCTGGGTATGGACTAAATGTATGATGAAGATAAAATAGAGAGATTTTTAAAAATTCAAACTGTTCCTTTAATTGATCAACATAAAAGTGAGGTAAGTGGGACATCAGATGTGCTTTATGTTGTAGCACAGTTGGCATCTTCCGTCTGAATAGATTTTCAGAGTGAAAGGTTCGACCCACCAGAGAGGGAAAATCACTGAAATGATCAAAAACCTCATTAGCCTGAACCAGCGTAGTTGGCAAGGAGGCCTTCAGACTGACTGAAAACTATAGATTTTTGATTGACCGTGTATGATAAAATATACATGTGAGCAGGCCAGATGCTCACAACATAGTGAGTCTACGTCATCATGGGCGACCAGTCCACCAACCTGTCTGTGGTGGTTTTCAGGCGAGCGGTCCTCACTGTTCTGGTCTCCACGTAACTACACAGTGAGAACAAACCGTTCAGATCCCCCTTAAGAACATAGAAACAACAAAAACCCCACAGGTTGCCCCTAACAGAAGCTCGCTGTAGTTAGCCTGCAGCTCTGTTTGCATAGGAGGGGATTAGGGCCACATGTAGTTCTCTTTGTGTACCCAAAGGAGGCAGAGGCAGTCAAGTCAATTTTATTTGTATAGCCCAGTATCACAAATTACACATTTGTCTCACTGGGCTTTACAGCAACGACACATCCTGTCCTTAGACCCTCGCATCGGATAAGGAGCAACTCCCTAAAAAGAAAAGGTGCTTTGTACGTCAAAAGTTGCTCTTTGTGAACCCGCCAATCACAGCCTAGATGGGGGCGGGACATTAAAATCAGTGATACCATGGTCAAGGAGAATACTGGTCTCTGATTGGCTGGAGGGTGTGCCCCCCCCCTTCTCCCAATTGTACTTGGCCAATTACCCTACTCTTCCGAGCCGTCCCGGTCTCTGCTCCGCCCCCTCTGCTGATCCGGGGAGGGCTGCAGACTACCACATGCCTCCTCCCATACATGTGGAGTCACCAGCCGCTTCTTTTCACCTGACAGTGAGGAGTTTCACCAGGGGGATGTAGCATGTGGGAGGATCACGCTATTCCCCCAGTTCCCCCTTCGCCCCCAAACAGGCGCCCCGACCAACCAGAGGAGGCGCTAGTGCAGCGACCAGGACACATACCCACCCACATCCGGCTCCCCACCCGCAGACACGGCCAACTGTGTCTGCAGGGACGCCCGACAAAGCCGGAGGTACAACGGGGATTCGAACCGGCGATCCCTGTGTTGGTCGGCAATGGAATAGACCGCTACACTACCCGGATGTGTAATACTGGTATGTTTTAATCAGCATGCCTCCCAGTGTGGTAAACTTAATTCCAACTTGTACGTTAAATTGAAAACAGAAAAACGTCTTAAATTACTCCACACTAGACAAATTCCTGTTGCCACCAGCGACAGCCATAACTGTGTTGTTTTGCCCCTACCTTCATGTCGTCCAGCATCACGCGATCTCCCAGCCGCAGTCCCAGGGAGGACAACA
The DNA here is from genome assembly GCF_029633865.1 of Lampris incognitus. Lineage (NCBI taxonomy): Eukaryota > Metazoa > Chordata > Actinopteri > Lampriformes > Lampridae > Lampris > Lampris incognitus. The sequence continues at coordinate 63,235,367 of NC_079217.1, read as the reverse complement.
TGAGGTTCCCTGGTATGTTGTCGTAGTTGGGCAGGGTGGCCCGTGGGAGGTTACAGCTCAGAGGGACAGCATCCAGCAGCAACTGCTTGAGCTCTTTGGCCACCATGGCCGCCTCCGCCTTGTCCAGACTCATGTCCATGGGGTCGGGGACCACCTCAGCAGGCCCATGGCCCTTATCGTTCTGAAGGGAGGGAGGAAGGTGAGGTGGGTGAGAGAATTTCTTCCCCCCTTTGTTTTCATTCGTAGGGTGTGTCATGTCACCCAACGCTCCACTGCTTTTTAAAGCTGTAATATCTAACTTTGGCGAAGTGAGCAAGATTGAGCTGGATTTTAAAGGAACACAGCCACAAAAATCCACCACCCGGCCCACAGCCCCTCCCTCAAAACCAGCTTCATGTAAATGCATGAGTCTGCCTGTCTTAACTGAGAAAACTTGTATTGTCATTAATAATCCATCCAGCCAGCCATTATCCCAACCGCTTATCCTGCTCTTAGGGTCGTGGGGAGGCTGGAGCCCATCCCAGAAGTCACTGGACAGCAGGCAGGGAGACACCCTGGACAGGCCGCCAGGCCATCACAGGGCCAACACACATACACACACATTCACACCTAGGGACAATTTAATATGGCCGATTCACCTGACCTGCATGTCTTTGGATTGTGGGAGGAAACGGGAGCACCTGGCGGAAACCCACAAAGACACATCCGGGGCGACTGTGCTAACCAGTTAACCCAAGGGTCCAATCCGTTAGCCAACGGGCTAGCGAGTCTACTCATGATCGTTACAATATGTTTAGGTGGTACGTGATCGTTACAATATGTTTACGTGATACATGCTCGTTACAATATGTTTGGGGCGAAGTGTGAGCAGAAGAATCTGGTACACCGGAACTTGAACGCTGAACATCTGCCTGGTTTGTATTTGGGTGCTTTGGCAACATTGGTTTTGGTCGGTTTTCATTTAAAGCTGATTAATTATACGACATTGTGTTCTGAAGATCAAAATGGAGTCAGGCTGGGGGAGCAGATAGGAGGAGCAGAGCAGAGGAGTAAAAAGGAGCAGAGAGGAGGAGCACAGCATTCTCACTCTGACGGTGGGGTTGGCTCCGTGCTCCAGCAGACATTTGACGGAGCCCAGACACAGGTTCGAGGCTGCGATGTGGAGAGCGGTACCGTGCTGGAAGTCATTGCAGGTGGAGTTCAGCACTGTGGAGGCAACGCGACACAAGGCGGGTTTATTTGTGCAGGACACTTCATAGACACACAATTCAAAGTGCTCCAGAGAAGGCACGACAAGACATTAAATAAGAAACACAGAACACAAGGAGAAGAAATGTAAAACACAGAAATAAATCCGAACCAAGAAGTGGAGAGGAATAAAATAGCCAGCACTGGTTAAACAGTAAAAGGCCGAGCCTCCCAATATAATGCACTGAAAGTGGGTCCACGAATGAGACTATCTGGAGGTCTGCGGGTCGGGCTGGGTTCAGGTGGCTAATTAACGCATATTTTAGCGGGTGGGCGGTGCGGATTGGCTCTCATAACAAGTCGGGTGGGTGAGGGTATTAAAGAAAACCCTGCCCTGCACATCACCAGTGTGTGTGTATATCAGGGATCGACCGATTATCGGTACGGCCGATTATCGGTATGGCCGATTATCGGTACGGCCGAATATCGGTACGGCCGATTATCGGCTTAGATATTCGTCATTTTTCATTTTATCATTATCGTAGGAATTTTGATCAGCCAGCCGATTAAAAAAAAAGCCCACATCGCAACATGCGCTCTTCTGACGCAGCCTGCACTCTGCCGAAGCGCACACACAAGAGCAGCATGGCGGAGTTACGCCAGGTGCCGTAAAACCCGCTCGGATGGTAAGAAAAGCATGCCGTAACCTTAGTTACTAAACTCACTCCGTAACGTTACCCCCCCCCCCCACACACACACACACACCAAAGCGCATAACGACATGAACTCGACAACAGGTCGTCAATTCAAACAGAGAACGCGATCGGCTCTGCGCGTAACTGTAGTCCGCTCACTTCCGGTTTCTACTGCAGCGGTCATACCAGTTTCCTGTTTGTTGGCGCGCGCTGTTGACGATGGCATATTTTTCGCGATGCCTGCAAGATTTACCAGGGATGAATGACAACAACACGCACACAACTGTCCACACACTCTCACCTGCACCTCCCGGCACACGGGGGGAAAGTTACAAGTTGTACATATTACCTCCACAATTTATATATATATATATGTGTGTGTGTGTGTGTGTGTGTGTGTGTGTGTGTGTGTGTTGCACCTCTGGGTTTGGCGGACTTCAGCAGTACTCTGATGAGTTCCGGGACATCGAAGTAGGCGGCGTAGTGTAGGGCGTTCATGTTGGTCCAGCGGCTCCTCAGACTCACGTCAGCTCCCAGAGAGATCAGCTGGCTGGTCAGACGCAGCGCTGCGGACGGGTCACCTGCACACACACACACACACACACACACACACACACACACACACACACACACACACACACACACAACACACACACACAACACAGCATAGGAGGGAGCAATATCAGGAATCAGGAACATTTATTTGTCATGCCCCCCCCCCCACCGCCACAGCAGTGCTACACAAAGACACACAAATCCAAAACCTACAAGAACACATATATCCAAACTACAAAAAATAACCTACAAAAACACGTGTCGAACATATATATATATATAAAAAAAACACTGTCCAAGACAGCGAACGCCAGCCAGGACGACTGTCGGAACTGCCGGTCTGCATGGGCTAGCAGTTAGCTTAGCCTGCCGCGCTTCCGCGTCCTGTCAGACCGCCCTCGGTGTTTCCTCTTCGGTTGCAGCTCCAGGCAGGGCCGTGGTCCTTGGGCCCGCCAGAAGCAGCAGACCAGGTTCCCCAGCTGATCCAATGCCAGCTCTCCCAGCCAGACACCCTTCGACACACCTCCCCGCACTCCACACGACGACGCCAAAAACACAGTCAAAGCTAGGCGAGGCCGCTGCCAGACCACCCTCGGTGTTATCAGAACTGCATGGGCTAGCAGTTAGCTTAGCCTGCCCTGTTTCCGTGTCCTGTCAGACCGCCCTCGGTGTTTCCTCTTCAGGCAGGGCCGCGGTCCACAGGCCCACAAGACGCAGCAGACCAGGCTCCCCCAGCTGATCCAGCGCCACCTCTCCCAGCCATCAGACAACGACACAAACCCAGATGCGGACAAAGACACTGCAACGTTAAGTTGGCACCGCCATCTTCCCACACCGGAAGCGGATGTGTATATATATATATATATATATATATAGCATGTACCATGTTGGCTTGCTAGCTACAACTAGCAACAGAGCTAGCTAGCTGACCAACCCTCTAGCTGTAAGACTTAGCAAGTCCATGAGCTTTACAACACGTTAACTGACAAACAAACTGACCTACCAACCACCCCACCCATCCAACTAGCTCAGTACTAACTCATTAGATGGTTCCCTAGCTTGGTCATCCACTGACTTACCGACGCCGTGAGCGCCTGCCTTGCAGCTGTAGTGGAGCAGAGTCATGTCAGTCAAACCATCCCTGTCGTTGACATGGCAACCACGCTTCAGGATCTGGAAGAGAGGGATGAAAGAGGACAAAATGTAGGATGTCATAAATATCAATATATATGAGTATCACTCAGCATGTTGTTATCAAGATGATCTTGAGGTATCGGTGAATTAAATCTACAAGTAAACTTAAAGTTTTGATGTTCTGCTTTACTGGCCACTTGTTTTAGTCATGTCAGACATGGAGGCGACGTTATGCTCGGCTGCTACAGGCGCACCTCTCCTACATCGATGTATTGACCTACATTGTGAAACGACTTCTTTGGTTTATATGAAAACAAAAGAAATGATGGCTAGCTTGATTTGTGAGGGAAAATGTAGACTACACACAACATTTATTTAATTTTATTTCTATTTGCATTACATGAGATTTTGTTACCATTGTCATTATCACGTGTGTGTGTGTGTGTGTGTGTGTGTGTGTGTGTGTGTGTGTGTGTGTGTGTGTGTGTGTGTGTGTGTGTGTGTGTGTGTGTGTGTAAAATGTGTTAAACTCTAACCTCCCTGCTCAAGAAGGGCTAATATCATTTTTGTATGAGAACCTCTTTAGCTTGGAAAATCATTCAACTCAGAAACCCAGAGCACACTGGCAGGAGGAACTAGATACTGAGCTGACAGATGACTACTGGGAGGGAGCGTTAAAATGGGTCAACCCCTCCTCATCATGTGCCAGCCTGAGACTCATTCAGTTCAAGGTTTCACATAGAATCCACTTCAGTAAATCCAAGCTAGCTGAGATATTGTCCACGATATTGATCCACGGTGTGGCCGTTGCTCTCACTGACCCGCAGATCTGACCCATATGTTCTGGTCAGGCTCTGCACTTCAGAGTTACTGGTCTTTGGTTTTCAACACCCATTCAGATGTCTTAGGAGTCCCCACTGAACCAAATCCACAAATCGCCATCTTTGGAGTACCAACAAATAATTTGGTCTTATCCGTGAACACTAAACAAAGTGATATTGTTGCATTCATATCTCTCCTGGCTCGCCGAATGATTATTTTATGCTGGAAGTCTCCCTCGCCACCATCACATTCTGGCTGGTTAAAATATATCATGCCATATTTAACCTGAGAGACAATTAAATATACTTTGAGGGGATTTAAATAACGTTTTTACTATTTACCCTAACCCTAACCCCTAACCCCAACCCCCTAACCCTAACCCTAACCCTACCCCCTAGCCCTAACCCTAACCCCAACCCCCTAACCCTAACCCTACCTCCTAGCCCCCTAACCGTAACCCCAACCCCTAACCCCAAACCCTAACCCTAACCCTAACCCCAAACCCTAACCCTAACTGTAACCCCAACCCCCTAACCCTAACACCTACCCTCAACCCCCTAACCCTAACCCCAACCCCCCAACCCTATTTGAGATTTGTTCTAATTCTATCCAAACTATGCTGAATGTGTCATTATTCATCTATACCCTTGCAGCTTTGTCCGGCTTGCTTACTTTTTACATGTATTTTATAAATGTTCATTGTTTAGTGCTCATGAGTCTTAATCGATGTAAACCCGTGAACCGGTCATGAACAGATGAGACTGAGATATGGTCCTGTCATTTTATTTTCCCATACACCTAACGCACGAGGGGTTCATCTGTTGTTCCGTCTGGTTTGTATTTCTTCTGAAAATATAAAATGTTGAGTTATTTGGGGGTTTTTTGGATACTGTATTTGTACCCACATCTCCAATAAAAAATTGCTGTTAAAAAACAAGCTACCAACGCCTCACTGCTCGCCGCTGACTCTGGTGTTTCTTCGGTTTTAATCCTGCTAGACTTGAGTCCCGCTTTTGATACGATGGATCATGGCAGCCTTTTAAATCGCCTGGGAGACTATGTGGGCATTAAGGACACTGCTCTTGGCTGGTTCCCACATCCTTGATAGGCAGGAACGCTGGTTTGAACGGAGAGTCTGAGGCCATCTATGTGAAGAGGGAATGACCACCCCTGAACTGGGGGGGGGGGTCTAAGAGTACGTCAATAAATATTAATGTTTGTGCACAGTAATGACTGTATGATGGAGGACCTCTTGTGGTTGCGGTGATTCAAAACCAGTTCTCTACTGTAATTGAGTGCTAACTCCTCAGCTGGTTGGTTTCTAGGTCGGAGACCCGGAGAAGAGGAGGTACACCTGGAGGAGCTCTTATGATGGAGTATTAGTGTTCTCGAGATTAGAGGTACTTAACGAGTTTATAAGCAGACATCTGATCACAGCCAGTATTTTCATTTGAAATGTGGCGATAACTTGTGGTGAAACTTCGTCATCATTCCTGGACACGAATTGAGCACGTTTTCTTGGGAATTTCCCCAGACACACATTACAGAAATAAACATGAGAGATTCCATGTGCTTCTGGTGTGGAGCACATAGGAAATGACATGTGGTCATGTTATCACATGTGGTACACGTGATGCTGTGCACGTTAACATGAAAAAGTCCCAAAACCTCATGTTTCCCAAATGCAGGGCACTGCTGGTCCACATCCACACCAGGTTTAACCAGGTCTAACCTGGTGGAGCTTCTCACGGGAGATGCTCCTCACGTGACAGTCATGTGGTTTTTGTGTAAGGGCGGTGCAGATAAACGATGGAACAAGAGTAAAACTATTGTAGCCAATTCAGGGGGCAGCCGGGACGTGAACCCAGGTCAGCCGCAACCACGGGCGACTGCGCTGACCTGTCAACTAAAGGGTCCGACCCGCTAGCCACCGGGCTAGCCAGTCTAGTCGTTCATGATTGTTATACTCCCCCCTCCTTTGGGAAGCGCGAGGCATACCAGCTCCCTCATGCCTCATGCCTCACGCCTCACGCCTCACACCTCATGGCCTCACGCCCCACGGCCTCACGGCCTCATGGCCTCACACCTCACACCTCACGCCTCACGCCTCATGGCCTCACGCCTCATGCCTCACGCCTCACGCCTCACACCTCATGGCCTCACGCCCCACGGCCTCACGGCCTCACGCCTCACGCCTCACGCCTCACACCTCACGCCTCATGGCCTCACGCCTCATGGCCTCACGCCCCACGGCCTCACGCCTCACGCCTCACACCTCACGCCTCACGCCTCACACCTCATGGCCTCACACCTCATGGCCTCACGCCTCACGCCTCACACCTCATGGCCTCACACCTCACACCTCATGGCCTCACGCCTCACACCTCACGGCTTCACGCCTCATGGCCTCACGCCTCATGTCTCACGCCTCACATCCTCACGCCTCACACCTCATGGCCTCACGCCCCACGGCCTCCCCCGGCCTCACGCCTCACGCCTCACGCCTCACACCTCACACCTCATGGCCTCACGCCTCATGGCCTCACGCCTCATGGCCTCACACCTCACACCTCACGCCTCACGCCTCACACCTCATGGCCTCACACCTCATGGCCTCACACCTCATGGCCTCACGCCTCATGGCCTCACACCTCACACCTCACGCCTCACACCTCACACCTCATGGCCTCACACCTCATGGCCTCACACCTCATGGCCTCACGCCTCATGGCCTCACACCTCACACCTCACGCCTCACGCCTCACACCTCATGGCCTCACACCTCACGGCCTCACGCCTCACGCCTCACACCTCATGGCCTCACACCTCACACCTCATGGCCTCACGCCTCACACCTCACGGCTTCACGCCTCATGGCCTCACGCCTCATGTCTCACGCCTCACATCCTCACGCCTCACACCTCATGGCCTCACGCCCCACGGCCTCACGGCCTCACGCCTCACGCCTCATGTCTCACGCCTCACATCCTCACGCCTCACACCTCATGGCCTCACGCCCCACGGCCTCACGGCCTCACGCCTCACGCCTCATGTCTCACGCCTCACGCCTCACACCTCACACCTCATGGCCTCACACCTCATGGCCTCACGCCTCATGGCCTCACACCTCACACCTCACGCCTCACGCCTCATGGCCTCACACCTCATGGCCTCACACCTCACGGCCTCACGCCTCACACCTCATGGCCTCACACCTCACACCTCATGGCCTCACGCCTCACACCTCACGGCTTCACGCCTCATGGCCTCACGCCTCATGTCTCACGCCTCACATCCTCACGCCTCACACCTCATGGCCTCACGCCCCACGGCCTCACGGCCTCACGCCTCACGCCTCATGTCTCACGCCTCACATCCTCACGCCTCACACCTCATGGCCTCACGCCCCACGGCCTCACGGCCTCACGCCTCACGCCTCATGGCCTCACGCCTCACGCCTCACGCCTCACACCTCATGGCCTCACGCCTCATGGCTTCACGCCTCACGCCTCATGGCCTCACGTCTCATGGCCTCATGCCTCACGCCTCACGGCCTCACGCCTCATGGCCTCACGGCCT
>NC_079217.1:63139894-63222394 GCF_029633865.1 Lampris incognitus | reverse complement strand
GGAAAAGAAAAGGAGAAGACGTGAGAAAACGAGAGGAACGGAACAAGGCGAGGAGGTATAAAAGGTGAATCATTCTAGATGTTCCTGCCTCATCAGATCGGAGCCGCTCTGCAAACCCCCGCACTGCTGATTCCCACGTCCTCCATCTGACTGACCGGACCTGACCAGAATAATTACCAAACATGTTGTCCTCTAGTCATCAGTATCATATCTACTTACTTTACTAATGAGACACACGAGGGCAGAACTGGCAAAGAACCTTCGATTAATTCATCGCTCGCCTCCCTGAATCCTTTAAAGATGGACGCACATTTCATCCCCCTCGGTGCTTATGACCTGTGTGTGACGTCATGTAGTTAAATCAGTGTGGTTCATGGGTCTCCGGATAACTCACAGTAGGTAAATCAATATAGTGTGCAGGTCTTTATGGACTGTGTTGGCAACAGGCCTGCGGTCTCCCTGCTTAAACTGACTGACTCATTAGTATTCATCAGACACACACCGGAGCTCGCCAGCTCCATTGTCCTTGTGCTGTGTGTGCGTGTGTGTGTGTTTCATCCTCAAGGTCTGCATGGAAACGAATATATATTTAGGCCAGCAGATGCGGTTCAAAGACCAAATGAAGACCACACTGAAAAGACGCTGGATCAACCCCTCTTCTTCGGAGGAGGTACTTGCCTCCTGCTTCACCATCTGGCGCTCTCACGTCTCACGGGGAGTCAAGTTTGAGGAAAACCAGCGCACACAACACCGTGTAGCAAAGCGTGCGAAGAGGCATGCTCACAAAGCTACCCCTGCCCCCCCCCCCCAGCACCACTTTTACATGCCCGGTCTGCAACCGCAACTGCGCATCCAGGATCGGACTGTTCAACCACCAAAGGACTCACAAATAGGAGAAGATGGTCACCATTGGATACGATGGACAACCAGCAGGCAAGCAAGCATCCTTATGGTCTACATGGAAACTACATATATATATATATATATATATATATATATATATATATATATATGGTACTTTATTTTGCTATTGTACCTAAAACAACACTTAATCCACGAATCTCCACATCCTGCAGACTGTAGCAGTATGTGGTGCGGGGTGCGGGAGTCTGGTGTCTGGTAGGACTTTGCCAGGAAAAATGAGAGGGTCCATCTTCATCATAGCAGCCAAATGAGGAAGAAGAAGGCAGGTAGTGTTGAGTGTGAAGAAGAAGTGAAGGCGTTGTGTCTAACCAGTAGATATGACAGAGCAAGCTGGTAGAAGACCTTTACCAACGGATAGTACTTCATCAGAAAGTACAACACATAGTACTACATCAATAAGTAAAACTGAGGTTCCACCAGGTTTTATGTGTATTTCTGACACAACAGCCCTGCTGACTCTCATTCATCTGGAATGAAGCTCAGCCCACACTCACCTCACCACCACCTACACAGGACACACACTGGTACAACCCAAAAGATGAATAAGTAGCAGGGTCATAGGTCAAAGGTCGTTTGGTGTTTCTTTTTATGGGAGTGATGGTTGGACCAAAGGCTTGACCACGGGTCTTATAGTGAGGTGGTTTAATGATTATTTAAGGTGGTGTAACCTTAAATTTGTCATTCTGACAGACAGGTAGGGCGTATGAGCCATCGTCAGTAAACTTTAAGGTGGTTTTAGATTTATTCAGGTGGCGTAACTTATCATCGCCTTTACATAGTGTTGATTTGACAGATTTAGAGCCCCTTGGCCATCTTCAGTTAACTTTAAGGTAGTATTCGATTTAATTAAGATGGCATGACTTATCATAGTCTTTAAAAAGTGTGGTTTTGATGGGTGGCGCTATTCAGTATCATGGATACATCATAAGCGGAAATCACCAGATAGCCTCGACGTTAAATGACATGTGCTTGATTGATTTAAGGTGGTCTGAGTTACCGTAGTCTTTGGGTAGGGGTGCCTGGGCAGACGGGTGCACCATAGGTCTCCGGCGAGGCTCGTGGATTGGACTCTGGTACTCAGAAACAGACACAGGCTCCTGATCCACCTCAGCATCCTGGTCCAGACCGGCTTCTGGAGCTCCCGCTTCTTCCTCCTCTTCATCCTGCCTTTCTTCCTTGTCCTCCTCTTCCTCCTCCTCTACATCTGCTTTATCCTCATCATCATCCTCCTCTCTCTCTTCCTCTAACTCATATTCCTCTCCTTCCTCTTCCTCTTCCACTTCCTCCTCTGTCAGCGCCTCCTCTTCATCCCTCTGGACCCGCCCCTCCTCCTGCTCTTCCCGGTCTTGTCTCTCCTTCTCCTGAGCCTCCAGGTTCTCCTCTTTGGTCATGACGAGGGACACGTGCACTGGGCCTGTGAGGGAAGACGACACTTTAGTACTGTTGTCATGGAAACAAAAGTACAGTTCCCATCTCTTCGTCTATCTATCTATCTATCTATCTATCTATCTATCTATCTATCTATCTATCTATCTATCTATCTATCTATCTATCTATCTATCTATCTATCTATCTATCTATCTATCTATCTATCTATCTATCTATCTATCTATCTATCTATCTATCTATCTATCTATCTCTATCTATCTATCTATCTATCTATCTATCTATCTATCTATCTATCTATCTATCTATCTATCTATCTGTCTGTCTGTCTGTCTGTCTATCTATCTATGTGTCTGTCTGTCTGTCTGTCTATCGATCTAGTCTGTTTTTGCAGCAGAGACAAAATATTCTGCGAGATCAGCTAAAGATTGCAGCATCAACACAAACAAGTTACATATAAACAACACACAACACAACACAGTAAAATCCAGTTAGAAGCATTTGAAAGAATGAGATTAGAATGAAGTCAAAATGTACTGAACGACTTCTTAGAAGGTCAGGGGAATAACATGGTGAGGGAATATGTAAGCTATGTAAGCTAGCACGATGCATTCTTGACAAAAAAAACAAGAGAAAATCCTCATGACACTGTAGGGATCCAAAAACAATTTTATGTAAAACTTTTTTATCAAAAAGACAAGATCGGCTTCTGGCTTCCGCCTTCATGGGATTCGGCTTCGTCCCAGACAGCATCCGGATGTGGGCCACTTCATGCAGTGATGCGGCACTGATGGCCTTCTTCTGGCCCTGACAAAATGGTGGGGCCTGACATGGCCTACATGTACGATAGCAAATATGGCCCAAATATGCCAAACCAAATGAAGGGTAATGATGAGATGTACAGTACGCCCACCTTAATGAACCGCTGGCTGGCTCGTTACTGTAATGAGCAGGGATTCGGTTTCGTGGTTAACCGGCCTTCTTTCTGGGGCCGCCCTTACCTGCTGAAAGCAGACTGCATTCACCCCACTGGGGACGGCGCCGCTCTTTCGTCTAGTAATATAGATAGTAGATAGCTGTCTATGTTCAGTTTGACACTAGGGACTTATAATTGAGCAGGTCGCAGGTGATTAGAGAGCCTGCTGGGTTTAAATCTAGTGCGGATGTGGAGTCAGCTCGTTTAGTTAATGTGTCTCGTCAGGGAATTTCTCATAGTATAGTAGAGTGACAGCTTGGTCTACAACATTGAGACCATCTTCCTTCTCTGCTGCATTGCTCCCAAGCCTCTCCTAAATGTGTGAATCACAGTACTCTGATAATCATTCCTACCACTGGTTTTGGCGAAATGTGCAATGAAGCGCCTGGTAATCTTCAGAACCAGACATCTTCTGTTATAAGAAGTGCGACCACACATGGTCCAAAGCATAGGTCTTCAAGTTTGCCAACAAATAATACAAGGTGGCTAATTCCAAATAATATTTCATCTAGTGGTAACTCCGCCTTACTGATCACTGCAACAAGATGCTCAAATTTGGTTTCATAAATATCAGATCACCATTTACCAAAGCCTTACTAATAAATGATGTGATTCTTGAACATAGTTTTGATATGATTGAGTTATGCGAAAGATGGCTGAAGCCAAATGTTTTCCGTCCCTTAGGCGAAGCTTCCCACCTGACTATACTTATGTCCATGTAGCTCAGGCAAATAAACAAGACGGGGTTGTTGCCTTAATATTTAAGTCTATTTTCAAGTTAGCTTCTTAACTTGAAACTAAATTCAAATATGTTCAGGCTCTTATTGTAAGTCCATGTCCGTCAGCACCGAACAGACCGCTCAGTCAATACTGTGATACTCTATTGACCTCCTGGGTCTAGCGCACAATTTTTTTGAAGAATTTACTCATTCCGATGAGCTTCTAATTCTTGGTGATTTCAGTATTCATCCGAATAAGGCTGGAGATCCTCTCAGTAAAGCCTTTCTGGCAGATGTTGATACTTTTGGGATCGCTCAGTTCGTTCAAGAGTCAACTCACTGCAGTGGTAATCCCCTTGATTTAGCTTTATCTAAAGGATAGCTGTTTCTGAACTGACTATCTCGCCTACCATATGTGCTGGGTCAGATCATTCGCTCATTAAATTTGAAGCATAATTTTCCTGTCCAGTTAATGTCGGCACAGATATAATTGCCACTTGCCACATTGGTCTCTCCACTGTAGCTGCATTTGGCCACCAGCTGCCTGAGGTGTTGGCTCCTATCACTGCAGAGACAGAGTCTGTTGAAAATCTCACTAGTGACTTAAATGTGGCCCTCTCTAGTCTCCTCGATTCTTTTGCACCTCTCACTACCAGAGCTAAGTGACCGAAAAGGCCGACACCCTGGTTTAACGATGAGACACGTGCTCTTAAGTGGGCCTGCAGGAGACGGGAACGTAAGTGATGAATATCAAAATTGGAAGATTTTGTTTACCTATACTGGCATGAGTGTTTGCTGGAATACAACCATGCTTTATCTGCTGCGAAAGCAGTGAATCTCTCTTGCTTAATCAATATTAATAAACACAATCCTCGATTTCTCTTTGACACTGTAGCTAAATTTACTAAAAAGCAGCCGTTTATTAGCTGCTCACCGTTCACGGCCCATGAGTTTGTAGACTTCTTCTGCAATACGTTTGATGACATCATACACATAATTTGTTCTTCAACTCCAGCTACTCCTACATATCCTGTATTACCAAATTCATATCTATACAATGAGTCCTTGTTATTACAGCTTTTGATACTATCTCTCTTGATACGTTGACTAAGCTTTTGTCAGCTTCTATACCAACTACTTGCCTACTTGACCCTTTACCAGCGAAACGTTTTAAAGACCTCTGGCCTTTCCTGGGACCTACAATGCTAGACATTGTTAATTTATCACTTACTACTTCAACTGGTCCCTGCATTTTTAAGACAGCTGTGGTCAAACCTCTACTTAAGAAACCGGACCTCAGTCCAGGGTCTCTTAATAACTATTGATCCCTCTCTGATGAGATTCCCTTCTTTTCTAAAGTACTAGAGAGAGTTGTGTATCAACATATTTCGACCCATACAGAAGAAAATAATATATAGGAACCTTTTCAATCAGCTTTCAGGGCCTGTCACTCCACAGAAACTGCTCTGACCAGAGTGGTAAATGATCTTCTTCTTGCTATGGACTCTGACTCCAGCTCCATGCTTCTATTACTGGACCTCAGTGCAGCATTTGACACCATTGATCACTGTATACTATTAGACAGAATAAATTGTAAATTTTGGTGTCTTTTGCCTAGCTGTCTCTTGGCTGAAGTTCTACTTATCTGGAAGAACACATTGTGTCTGCTATAATAATATTACTTCGAAATTCTCTGATATTAAATAAGGTACCTCAGGGCTTGGTTCTTGGACTTCTACTTTTCCCTCTTTATATTTCACCTCTTGGCCAAATTATACACAGTCATGGAATAAGTTTCCATTGCTATGCTGATGATACTCAGCTGTATGTGCCTATAAGGGCTGATAATCATACTCAAATCACTAATTTAGAGGCCTGCTTGGCTGCTGAGAAAAATTAGATGTCAATTTCCTGCTTTTAAATTCAGATAAACCTAGGATGCCGATCAAGTAACAGTTACACCCAAACACTCTTGTGATTTCACAAAGTGTCACAGCCAAAAAATCTTGGTGTTACATTTGATCCCAGCCTTTCCTTTAATAAGAATATTAAAGAAATCACCAAGACTGCCTTTCTTTCACTTATGTAACATCACTAAAATTCGGTCTTTTCTCTCCATGGCTGAGGCAGAGACTCTAATACATGTATTTGTTTCATCCAGACCTGGTTACTGTAATGTTGTGTTCTCAGGTCTGCCACATGCTAGTGCTAAAAGTCTTCAGATGGTTCAGAATGCTGCAGCTAGAAGTCTAATTAAAACCAGAAAACTTGACCACATTACACCAATTCATGCCTCCCTTCATTGACTTCCTATCCATGTTAGATCAGACTTCAAGGTGCTTCTGCTGACTTTTATATTCCTAAATGGGCTCGCCCCATCTTACCTGACTGATCTCTTCAAACCGTACATTCCATCTCGAGCTCTTCCCTCTCAAAATACAGGGCTCCTGTGTGTACCCAAAGTTAAAAAGAAGTCAGCTGGTGGCAGCAGGGCCTTTTCCTATCGGGCCCGTTCTTGTGGAATAACCTGCCTGCTGCCATCAGACAATCAGAGGCTGTTGAGTCCATTATATCCAATCTTAAAACTCATCTTTTTTCCTTAGCTTACAATTAGTTGCCTTTAAATTTAGTTCTTCACGAGCTGTACTGCATGGCGGGTCGATTTCTGTCTCAGATGAATTCACCAAGCACTGTTCTGCTGATGAGATTATAGAGTATAGATTATTGACTATTGTAAACTGTTCTATTCTCTCACATGTCTTTTCTCTCTCTCTCTCTCTCTCTCTCTCTCTCTCTCTCTCTCTCTGAATGATGTCTTCTCCTTTCTCTTCTCCTGTGTATGTGAATGGTGTGATGTGAGTCTCCCTGTGTGCATGTGTAGTCTGTCCTGCCAGGTCTACATGGTGATGGTGGTCACGTGGCTCAGGTCCTAGGCTGTCCCAGTGGCAACTGGACACTACTTGGCATCCTCCCCATCATAGACTTCATATACTTTATAATTTCATTATTCTGTTATCATCTTTCAATGTTGTATTGTGTAAATTGTGTAAACAAAACATCCACTGCATGCTGTCTGTCTTGGGAGAGAGATCCCTCCTCTGTTGCTCAGAAAACAGGATCAACTACCAGTAAAAACACAGACAGAGATGAAAAGAGAGAAGAAAAAGACAGATTGAGGAAGAAAAGAAGTGAAGCATTAATGGGTAGACATTTGGTAGCTTAGAAGGACCCAGAAGAAAGACAGAAACAGAGATAGAGACAGACAGGAGGGAGCGAGAGAGAAGGAGAGGGAGGGGGGTTATCGACTAAACGTACAACAGAAGAGGCTAAAAATGCTAATACCAGACTCTGCTGTCAGTCATCAGCTGTCCACAAAGCTAACAGCATTAAATCGTTACACTGCATTAGCAAATGGCTGGAATGCTGTTATCCTTTCAGCTCCCATTCCCTCCATCTCTATCTATCTATCGAGCTAGCTAGCTAGCTAGCTCGCTCGCTATCTTAGTGGAGGATGCCAGATGCACCTTTTTTCCCCCCTTCTTTTTTCTCCCCAATTGTATTCGGCCAATTACCCCACTCTTCCGGGCCGTCCAGGTCTCTGCTCCACCCCCTCTGGTGATCCGGGGAGGGCTGCAGACTACCACATGTCTCCTCCGATACATGTGGAGTCACCAGCCGCTTCTTTTCACCTGACAGTGAGGAGTTTCACCAGGGGGATGTAGCGCGTGGGAGGATCACACTATCCCCACCCACCAACAGGTACCCCGACCGACCAGAGGAGGCGCTAGTGCAGCGACCAGGACACATACCCACATCCGGCTTCCCACCCGCAGACACGGCAGATTATGTCTGTGGGGACGCCCGACCAAGCCGGATGTAACACTGGGATTCGAACCGGCGATCCCCGTGATGGTAGGCAACGGAACAGACCGCCACGCCACCCGGATGCCCCCCAGATGTACATGTCTGTCTTTCCTTACATAGACATGCCTGGTTTTTTTTGTCTTTTATCGTCTGTTCCTCTATTATTTATGTCTTGTTCGTCTTTTAATTCTTGTTATGTCCGCCATGTTCTGCTGCCTGTTCTCTTCTTGTTTTAGAGATGCTTACTTGTTTGGGTTTTGCAAGGCACTTTATACATTTTTTTAAAGTTCTATATAAATAAACAAAATTCATGTAACCGGTCATTTTTTCGCCCGGTGCGGGATTCGATACGAGGTGTACTGCACCACAAGGCGACATCACTAACCGCTTGGCTAAAGGGTCAGACCCGCTAGCTAGTGGCTAACGTGTCTTATTAGTAGTTTACATTCATTATTATTAATATTATAATTAGTATTGTTATTATCAGGGAGGCGCTGACGTCTTTGTTTCAATGGCGACGGCGGTGCTGAGGCTGGCTGCCGACCCTGTAGTTCTACTGAACGGAGCGGATTGACAAACTAACTGAGACAGAACCGGTTTCGGTCCCCCGTTAAAGAGACCCAGGCTTCCATCTGCCCACGTGCAAATCAAATTACTCTGCTTTTATTTATCACGTGTTACTCGTGACTTCCGGTGTCAGATTTTAGTCTCGGGTAAGGTTTCTGGCACCCAGACTCCATTTTATTATTGCTGTCTGTTGTGTGAAGCCTTCTTTCTCTGGTCCGTGTTTGCTTGTCCGTCTCCGTGTGTTTCCATAATGTCCTCTAGTCTCAGCTGGGATCAAAGAGGGAGCTTATGCAAGGCCACCATACGAGTCAGTAGCAAGTCAAGTCAAGTCAAGCAGGCTTTATTTGACCCCAGAGGGGTCACACAAACACGCCACTGAACACATAAAGCAAATATTCAAATAAACGCAACGTGCAGTAAGGAGAACACATCCAACGAAAAGCAATGTAACAGTAGGGACCCCAGATGCCCACACACACGGGGGGGGGGGCAGGTTTTACACGCATGAGCAACACGTATGAGCAACACACGTGACGAACACACATGACGAACACGCATCAGGAACACACATGAGGAACACACGTGAGGAACACACATGACAAACACGTTTGAGGAACACGCATGAGGAACACAGACGAGGAACACGCATGAGGAACACGCATGGAGAACATGCATGAGGAACACGCATGGAGAACATGCATGAGGACCATGCATCAAGAACACACATGAGTAATATGCATCAGGAACACGCATAGAGAACATGCATGAGGAACACGCATGGAGAACATATATGAAGAACATGCATGAGGAACACACATGAGGAACACGCATGGAGAACATATATGAAGAACATGCATGAGGAACACACATGAGGAACACGCATGGAGAACATATATGAAGAACATGCATGAGGAACACACATGAGGAACACGCATGGAGAACATGTATGAGGAACACGCATGGAGAACATATATGAAGAACATGCATGAGGAACACGCATGAGGAACATGCATGGAGAACATGCTTGAGGAACATGCATGAGGAACACGCATGGAGAACATGCTTGAGGAACACGCATGAGGAACACGCATGGAGAACATGCATGAGGAATGCGTATGAAGAACATATATGAAGAACATGCATGAGGAACACGCATGAGGAACACGCATGAGGACCATGCATCAAGAACACACATGAGTAATATGCATCAGGAACATGCATGGAGAACATGCATGAGGAACACGCATGAGGAACACGCATGGAGAACATGCACGAGGAACACGCATGAGGAACACGCGTTTGGAACACACGTGAAGAACATGCATGCATGCACACGTTCATGAACACGGTCCAGGCTCATGCGTGAGTGCAGAGTGTTTGTCCACACACACAGACCTGCACACACAAACAGGCCCATCCAACAGACAACTTCGTCACCAGTGGATGCAACCTCTGTAATCAGACCTTCTGTTCCTTCTAAAGACACGACTCCTTCAGTTCACATACGCTGTTGATGGTTCTGTCAATACGTCACTACAAAAACGGCTCTATTCCATTCTATTCTATTCTATTCTATTCTATTTACATGATCTGCCAGTGACTATGTGTTGGTTAATAATAGAGGAACTAGTTGCAGGTGTAAGGTTGGGCGTATCATAGCAGAGCACATGGTAGAGAAGAAGAATGAAACACGTTTCCATCTCCGGCGTAATGTTCAGTAACCCTTCACATGACAGGCTGCTCATTATGCAGAAATAACCCAGCACCATCTAGCAGACCAGATGGGAGTGAACTAGGCTGAGTTACTGAGTCATATGTGAGTAGAACAGGATCTTTAATATGAGGTGACTATTGAATGTGGTGCTGTCTTTACTGTGATTATGTTACCCGGCAGGACATTCAATATTCACCCTATATTCAGGTTTAATTCAGGTAATTTTAGTTTTATTCAGGTAGTTACTATTGATCCCTGTGACACAAAGGATTCCAACAAGTCCTCCAGCCCATACGACCACATAGGTCGCCTAGGTTGCTATTGGCAGCACGGCCGCTAGAGGTCGCTTATCTTTAAAACGCCACTGTAGGTCATAATAAGCTGCTTGTACAAACGACCTCTGGGGTCGTTTCTTTTTTGGTGGAGGTCAGTCTCAAGGATTCATAACACGTGTTTGGTACAACGTGATGTGTGACTTTGTCCCTACAGCGTTGGATGCGGATTATTAGCATCACATTATAACGACAAGGAAGTAAACCGGAGATGTAGAAAAGATCCTATTTTACTCATCCATTACTCAGTAAATACTACGCGTCATAGTTCACTACCATCTGGTTTACTAGTATGTTACTGGGTTATTTCTGCATGACGCATGGGCTGGCGGTTGAAGGGCTGTCTGCATAAACTGCACGGCATCGATGCTCCCATGCACATTACTACCTTGTGTAAGTCAGTGGTGCCCAACCCTGCTCCTGGAGAGCTACCGTCCTGCCGTGTTCCACTCCAACCCTGATTCAGCACAGCTGAGTCTACTAATGACCTGGTTGGGGTGAAAACCGGCGAGGGGGGGCGGGTAGCTCTCCGGGAGCAGGGCTGGGCACCGCTGGTGTTAGTGAACGTGGAGAGTTTTTGA
Organism: Lampris incognitus; assembly: GCF_029633865.1. NCBI lineage: Eukaryota > Metazoa > Chordata > Actinopteri > Lampriformes > Lampridae > Lampris > Lampris incognitus. The sequence continues at coordinate 63,211,331 of NC_079217.1, read as the reverse complement.
GTGCAGACGAGCGACGCGAACACGCTAGCGCCAAACCCCCCCCCGAAAACAAACCAAGAGACTCTAGATGGACAAAGGTGATGCAACTCCTCCTCTTTCACAGACTACATGGCCAGGACGTAGGGGCAGTCTTGCAAGCTAACAAACTGCCCATTAATGCCCATTATAATTTGTGTAATCGTTGTTGTCGTCCCACATGTCAGGATTAGCCGTATTCCAGTTTGGAAGGGGATGAACGCGTTTCCCGTGTTGGAACAGACGAGGGGGGCGGGGGAGAAGGGGGGGTCCTCCTTCATGGGGGTCCTCCATTTTATAAACACGGAAACAGTTCACGACGGCGACAATCGGTATTTTGTCACAAAATAGAGATAAATAAAGGCGCGACGTCAGAATGAAGACGTGTGTGCGGTGCCTGTGTGGTGCGTCGCAGCGCACGGCCTGCTGCTCGGCGTGCTGCTCGGCGTGCTGCTCGGCCTGCTGCTGCTGGATGGACGTGCGTAGCGGGCGCGGAGAGAAACGCCCCGCTGACAAAACAATGATGGAGATGCTGGCGGAGACCGACGGCGACGGCGTCCAGATAGAACCCGTCCGAGTGACAGAGCGGAGCGCTAAATACCCGGGTGACGGTCGACAGATTAGAAAGATCGATCTAGAAGAAGGAGAAGAAGAAAGAGCCTGGGTTTTTCCTGCGAATGACGCCTCTCTCTCTCTCCTCAGCATCTCCATCTTACCCAGGAGGCAAAACGCAGGCACCGAAGCGACCATCTGAATGAAACACGGCAGCGGTGGGAACAGTGGGAATAAGGCACAGTGGGAATAACGGAGAGAGAGAATGAGGAGAGAGCGGTTTTACCTGAAAACAAGCCTCCGGTCGACGGTAAACACGTCTCTCGTTGTGGTGAAGGGAGCGCGGTGCAGCTACGACGGAACGACGATGCTGAGAGGAAGCGATGCTCTGTACGTAAGGATGCGTCTCCCTCCCCCCACCCCACCCCCTCGCTCTCTCTCGCTCGCTCTCTCTCTCTCTCTCTTGCTTTCTCTCGCTCGCTCTCTCTCTCTCTCTCTCTCTCTGAGTCTCTCTGTCTGTCTGTCTGTCTGTCTGTCTGTCTGTCTGTCTGTCTGTCTGTCTGTCTCTCTCTCTCTCTCTCTGGGTCTGTCTGTCTGTCTGTCTGTCTCTCTCTCTCTCTCTGTCTCTCTCTCTCTCTGTGTCTGTGTCTGTCTGTCTGTCTGTCTGTCTGTCTGTCTGTCTGTCTGTCTGTCTGTCTGTCTGTCTCTGTCTCTCTCTCTCTCTCTCTGTCTATCTCTCTCTCTCTGTCTGTGTCTGTCTGTCTGTCTGTCTCTCTCTTTCTCTGGGTCTCTCTCTGTCTGTCTGTCTGTCTGTCTGTCTGTCTGTCTGTCTGTCTGTCTGTCTGTCTGTCTGTCTCTCTCTCTCACTCTCTGTCTGTCTGTCTGTCTCTCTGTCTCTCTCTGTCTCTCTCTCTGTCTGTCTGTCTGTCTGTCTGTCTGTCTCTCTCTCTGTCTGTCTCTCTCTCCAGGACACCTTCGTTCAGGTGGTGCCGCTGGTCAATCCGGCCAAAGAAGGTCATTTTGTCCAAAGTCCCTCCGTTCATTAGCAACCACGTGCTGCGGAGAGAACTGGCGAGACACGGAATATAATGTCCCCTATAAAACTGATCAATCTGAGCTGCGAGTCTCCACTTTTAAAGCATGTCGTTACCTTCAGAAGGCAGCAGGTCTTTATGGTTCTGAGGAACAAAGCGGAGTTGAATCTGATGTTGAAGTTCAGAGTTGATGGTTTTGACTACGCTGTGTCTGTATCATCAGAGACAATGAAATGTCTTGGCTGCTGAATGGAGGGTCATCTCATCCGTTCCTGTCCAGAGAAACCAACTGCTGAGCCAGATGAGGGTGAGACGGCGGCACAGGGCCCCGAGCAAGCTGGGACTGCGGCGCCGAGCTCAAAGCAGGGAGAAAGGCAGCAGGGAGGAAACCAGAGTGAAGCTGAGTTTCTGGCTGCTGGTTCAGGTGCTGCTGTTCCTGGTTCGGCCAACCCAGAAACTGATGGTTCGGATGTTGCTGATCAGGGTTCTGCTAAAGCAGGGGCTGCTGGCTCAGTTGCTGACGATGCGGGTTCGGCGAGTTCAGGGGCTGTGGGTTCAGGTGCTGCTGTTCCTGGTTCGGCTAACCCAGAGACTGCTGGTTCGGATGTTGCTGATCCGGGTTCTGCTAAAGCAGGGGCTGCTGGCTCAGTTGCTGACGATGCGGGTTCAGCGAGTTCAGGGGCTGTGGGTTCAGATGCTGCTGATCCGGGCCCTACACAGGACAATACTGTTGTGGAGGTTGTTGGAAAGCGTCCCACGGATACTGCTACCTGTGATGTAATGGACACACAGACTGAAGCTAATGAAGCAGAATGTTCTCTGGAGGAGTAATGTGGGATGTTGGTAAAGGAAGGCCCTTCTAAGGTCAAGGATAAAAAGAGGAAAACTGATGAGGTGTCTCCGCCTTCTAGTAAAGCGACAAAGGTTTCTCGTCAGAGTAGGAGTCTGCAGTCGGATGAGAGTGAAGTCGATGAAGCCAGTGATGTGGAGTCTCTGGCTGCCTCGCAGACGGGGACTCAACAACAGACTGGATACTCTGTAGTGAGTATTAAGAAGTTCTTGCAGGACACTAAGGGGGCCAGAAATGTAAAAGTTGACAAAGTGTTTCCTGACTTGCAACTCTTCCTTGATTCAGTGAAGACTTTTCTGAGAAGTCCTGGTGGTCTGGGGGAGAAAGCTTTCACTGAACAGGAAACTCTTTGTTTGAAAAAAATAGTTCAAAAGGTCAGAAAGCAGTTAAGGAATGATGAATAAGTTTTTCAATTTACTGTTTTTCTGTCCACTTATATCTGTTTTGCAACTTCCTTTCTGTATTATGGAGGACATAAGAATAGGGAGCTTAAACTTAAATGAGGCAAGGACTGGTGGGAAAAGGGCCTCTCTTTTCAAGCTGTGTGCTCTTAAAAAGTTAGATGTGCTTTTTGTACAAGAGGCACACAGTACCTCTGATAACGAGGCTGACTGGTGGACAGAATGGACTGGTGAGACCTTTTTAAGTCACAAAACCAGTAACAGTGGTGGAGTTGGTATTATTTTTTTCCAGGAATTTTATTCCTCAGTCTGTCGAGTCTGAGGAAGTTATTAAAGGCCACCTGTTAAAATTAACAGCAGTGTATGAACAGGTAAAACTGGTGTTTATTAATGTTTACGCTCCAGTTGTGGGAGTGGAGAGGTTAGTCTTCCTGGATGTTTTGGATGAGCTTGTTGAGAATTGTACCAGTGAGGACTATTTAATTTGTGGAGATTTCAGCTGTACTGAGGACAGCAGGTTGGACAGAAACCATGCAGAGCCTCATGCTGCCTCTCACAGTCGTCTGGTTCGTCTTATTGAGGCTCATGAACTGTGTGATGTGTGGAGAGGGTTTCATAACAGAGACAATACACCTGGACACATGTTATGGACAACTTGATGTCTATGGCCAGGCTTGATCGTTTCCATTGCTTGAAACTTCAGTTTAATGTGTTCAAAAGTTGCATCATCAGCCCTGTCGGTTTTTCTGACCACTCACTAGTAATGGTTTCTGTCTTTATAAGATGTGTGAAATCCAATAGTGCCTATTGGCATTTTAACACAGCCTTACTGGAGGATAGAAACTTCAAGAACACTTTTGTCTGTTTTTGGAGAAACCACCAAAGTACAATATCGGATTTTGTGTCTGTACAACAGTGGTGGGATACTGGAAAAGTCCAAATAAGACAACTGTGTCAACAGTACACTCAGAATGTCACACGAACCTTAATGACTTCAGTTAAAGCTCTGGAGTCTGAAGTAGAGGAACTCCAGGGCTTGGCTGAGGCCACAGGGGACCAACACCATACTGAGGCACTTGCAGTGAAAAAGTCTCGTTTGACCAACCTGCTGGGTGTTTCAGCTCAGGGCGCTTTGGTCAGGTCCCGCTTTCAACATGTAGCCCAGACGGATGTCCCATCACACTTTTTCTTTTGCCTGGAGCGTAAGAATGGGCAGAAGTGGTTCGTTCACAGCCTAAGATCTGACACTGGGCAGGTGCTGACTGATCATACTACGATTCACAAGTGTGCTGTCAGCTTCTACATTAACCTGTTAAGCTATGAGCAGAGAGAGGAGCAGGCAGTGGCTCAGAGTTTTTATACCGATCTCCATCAGGTGGACTGGCAGAGCAATGTAGAGTTGGAAGCAGCTCTTTCCTCTGGTGAACTCTATGCTGCTCTGCAGAGTATGCAGAGTGGGAAAGCTCCTGGTATTGATGGTCTACCTGTTGACTTTTACAAGTCTTTCTGGTCAGTGATTGGGGGGGGGATCTGCTGGCGGTGCTAAATGACAGTCTCGCCAGAGGGCATCTGCCATTGAGCTGCAGGCGGGCGGTTCTCACCTTGCTGCCCAAGAAAGGTGACCCACAGTCCATTACAAACTGGAGGCCTGTGTCACTGCTTTGCACTGATTATAAGCTCCTCTCAAAGGTGTTTGTGAATGTTCTCATTCATCCAGGTCATGGTTATCCAAAGGAGTTGAATCAAGTGCAACTGGACTTGGTATTTTTCCGTGAAGACGTTTCGCCCCTCATCCAAGAGGCTTCCTCAGTTCATGCCTTTCTGACTAGATGATGCTAGTCTGAGTGGCTGGTGATGAGACTCAGAATTTATCCTCTTGGAGTCGACTCCATTGAGGGCCTTTGGTTTTGGTCCTGGCTTTATTAGCAAATTTAAGGTTCTGTATTGTGACATTCAGAGTGCACTGAAAATTAATGGTGGTTTGAGTGCTCCTTTTCAAATGCAAAGGGGGATTAAACAAGGCTGCACCCTCTTGGGCATGTTATACTCCCTAGCATTTGAGCCATCGTTACACAAACTCAAATCTGACCTTCGGGGTATAACTATCCCAGGTTGCACTGCACCCTTAAAACTGTCTGCCTATGCGGATGATCTAGTAATTCTGGTAAACAGTCAGCAGGATATTGACATGTTGGAGAGGGACATCGTCCAGTTTGGCTTAATATCTTCGGCCAGGGTTAACTGGATCAAAAACGAGGCTGTCAGTGTTGGGGGTGTACTGGAGAAAAAGCTCAATTTGCCTAGGGGGTTGAATTGGAAGGTGGGGGGGGGCTGAAATATCTAGGGGTGTTTATGGGTGATCAGTCCGTTGTTGTTAAAAACTGGGAAAATGTTCTTGAAAAGGTCAAAGGTTGGTTGGTAAAGTGGAAGTGGATCATAACCGAGATGTCCTACAGAGGTCGAGTCCTGATCGTCAACAACCTGATATCATCAATGTTATGGCATCGCCTGTCAGTTGTTGATCCCCCACCAGGCCTGCTGTCCAAGATCCAGGCTCTTCTTGTCGACTTCTTCTGGGACAAACTGCACTGGGTGCCTCAGTGTATGCTGTACCTGCCGAGGGTTGAAGGAGGGCAGGGCCTGATCTACCTGAGCAGCAGGGGGGCTACCTTCCGTTTCCAGTTCCTGCAAAGGTTTCTGTACGGTCCTGTTGAGTTAGTGTGGAGGTCGCTGGCTTGCACCATTCTGAGCCAGCTAGGTGGCCTGGGACTGGACAGATCTCTGGTTTTGATGGACTTGAAACAGCTTAACATCAAGGACCTACCTGACTTCTACTGTGGGCTGCTCAAGGTGTTAAACAAAGAGAGACTAAGACAACACAGCTCTTTGTTTTGGCTGCTCCAGGAACCAATCATACATGGCTTCCGTTTCAGTGCAGTCTGTCAAGTGGGGCCAACTCTGCTGAGGCGGTTCTGTGTGTTGAACGTGGTGACTCTGGGACATGTGGTTCAGCTTGCAGGCCCAGACTTGGACAATCCAGATCCTCTTGCCTCCCGCTTAGAGCTGAGATCAACTCGCGTCATCACTCTGCTGCTTACCAAATGGAGAGAAGCTGTTGGTCCAGCATTACAATGGTTCTGTTAGACCCGATGAGAAGGATGTTTTCCCTTCAATGAACATTTCCACAGATTTTAAGGACTGTACAGGACCTCTTTTAAAAAGTGAGAATCCCTCTGTGTTTTCTTTTCGGGGTCAAAATGGAAGGTCAGTGTACAAAATGTATGGTAAAGTTCTGCACAGGGACAAATTGAATGGTAAACCTGACACCCCATGGAGGGCTCACCTAGGTCTGAGGGACGGTGTTGGTCCTGAGTGGAGAGCGCTGTACAAACCACCATTGGTCAAAAGAGCTGCAGAGCTGCAGTGGAGGGTCTTACATGGTATCGTGGCTGTTTTTGTCTCTGTTATTAATTGTGATGTTAGCCATGATTGCCCATTTTGCTCTTATCGTGAAACCGTCTTTCATTGTTTCATGGAATGTTGTTGACTGTTTACACTACTGGAAAATGTTTTCAGATTGTTTGGGGAGGTCTTTTCCAAACCCATGTTCATTCTGGGCTACAGGTACTCTCAGAAAAACAAGGCCAAAGGCCAGCTTCTTAATTTAGTTCTGGGGAGTGCAAAGATGGCCGTGTACCTGAGCAGAAGAAACAGACTGGAGGACGCTGGGGATGATGCTGCTGTTTTTGTGTTCATAAAAATGTTAAGGGCTCATTTGAAAGTAGATTTTTGCTACTTTAAATCAGTGGATGATCTGGGAAGTTTTTGCAGTGTGTGGTGTTATAAAAATGTGCTTTGCTGTGTTGTGGATGATGAGCTGATCTTGGGGAGTGTCCTGAGATGATTTAGATTCTGTGAATCTGATGTTACTAACCATGTTGATCTTTGTGTTGTAATTTTATTGTGTTTTTTATTAAAGTATTGTTGAAAAGTCTCTGACTGTGCGTGTGTGTCTCTCTCTCTCTGTCTGTCTGTCTGTCTGTCTGTCTGTCTGTCTGTCTGTCTCTCTCTCTCTCTCTCTCTCTCTCTCTCTCTCTCTCTCTCTCTCTCTCTCTCTCTCTCTCTCTCTCTCTCTCTCTCTCTCTCTCTCTCTCTCTCTCTCTCTCTCAGAGACTGTGAAGGCCAGAGTCCTTATGGTGACAGCTGAAACAGGAGTTTCAGTTTAGTTTTGTTAATGTTTGTGTCATGGCAGCGGTCGGAGCTGAACCAGAGGAGGCAGTTCAGAGGAGAAGGAATCTTTTAGCCGCCGGGAGGGAGGATACATTAACAAAATTACACACAAGAATAAAAAGTGTATTGTGCGTTGTTCGTTTGTGGGATGCATGTCTAAACTATGTGTGATGACCAGCGGGTTGTGTGTCTAAACTATGTGTGATGACCAGCGGGTTGTGTGTCTAAACTATGTGTGATGACCAGCGGGTTGTGTGTCTAGGCTGTGTGTGATGACCAGCGGGTTGTGTGTCTAGGCTATGTGTGATGACCAGCGGGTTGTGTGTCTAGGCTTTGTGTAAGTATTGACTCTACGTGTGGTGTGTAAATGGCATGTCCAATCTATGAAATGTGCGTGCAGGCAAAGGTGTCGTGGTCTGTGACCCAAGAGAAGTCCAAGCGTGGAGGTCCGCAATCTGTGAGACAGAAACTGAGTCCTTTAGAGGCCCAAATCCAAAAAAAAAGCCGCCAAGTGAGAGGTTCGGGTCCGTGGGAGAGGGCAGAGCTCGAGGGGTTCTTGAGGAGGCAGGGAAAACAGGATTAAACAGGGCCAGGGCTCCAGAAGACACGAGGGAAACACGAAGGAAAACTTGGGTGGACAATGTGACCAGAAGGCATGAGTGAACTAGGTAGGCTAGACAACGTTACCGACTGACGCTTAGGCACGTTCTGGCCATGACACAATGGGTTGGCTGGAGTCTTGTAGATTGGTGATGAGCTGATCACTCGCAGGTGTGTTGGTTGTAGACTGTAGACAGGTGTGCTGTTGTTGTGGTGATGATAAGCTGATCACTCGCAGTTGTGGTGGTTGTAGACTGTAGACAGGTGTGTTGTTGTTGTGGTGATGAGCTGATCACTTGCAGGTGTGGTGGTTGTAGACTGTAGACAGGTGTGTTGTTGTTGTGGTGATGAGCTGATCACTCGCAGGTGTGGTGGTTGTAGATTGTAGACAGGTGTGTTGTTGTGGTGATGAGCTGATCACTCGCAGGTGTGGTGGTTGTAGATTGTAGACAGGTGTGCTGTTGTTGTGGTGATGAGCTGATCACTCGCAGGTGTGGTGGTTGTAGACTGTAGACAGGTGTGTTGATGTTGTGGTGATGAGCTGATCACTCGCAGGTGTGGTGGTTGTAGACTGTAGACAGGTGTGTTGTTGTTGTGGTGATGAGCTGATCACTCGCAGGTGTGGTGGTTGTAGACTGTAGACAGGTGTGTTGTTGTTGTGGTGATGAGCTGATCACTCGCAGGTGTGGTGGTTGTAGACTGTAGACAGGTGTGTTGTTGTGGTGATGAGCTGATCACTCGCAGGTGTGGTGGTTGTCGACTGTAGACAGGTGTGTTGTTGTTGTGGTGATGAGCTGATCACTCGCAGGTGTGGTGGTTGTAGACTGTAGACAGGTGTGTGTTGTTGTGGTGATAAGCTGATCGCTCGCAGGTGTGGTGGTTGTAGAGTAGACAAGTGTGTTGTTGTTGTGGTGATGAGCTGATCACTCGCAGGTGTGGTGGTTGTAGACTGTAGACAGGGGTGTTGTTGTTGTGGTGATGAGCTGATCACTCGCAGGTGTGATGGTTGTAGACTGTAGACAGGTGTGTTGATGTTGTGGCGATAAACTGATCACTCGCAGGTGTGGTGGTTGCAGACTGTAGACAGGTGTGTTGTTGTTGTGGTGATGAGCTGATCACTTGCAGGTGTGGTGGTTGTAGACTGTAGACATGTGTGTTGTTGTTGTGGTGATAAGCTGATCACTCGCAGGTGTGGTGGTTGTAGATTGTAGACAGGTGTGTTGTTGTGGTGATGAGCTGATCACTCGCAGATGTGGTGGTTGTAGACTGTAGACAGGTGTGTTGTTGTTGTGGTGATGAGCTGATCACTCGCAGGTGTGGCGGTTGTAATGTAGACTGTAGACAGGTGTGTTGTTGTTGTGGTGATGAGCTGATCACTCGCAGGTGTGGTGGTTGTAGACTGTAGACAGGTGTGTTGTTGTTGTGGTGATGAGCTGATCACTCGCAGGTGTGGTGGTTGTAGACTGTAGACAGGTGTGTTGTTGTGGTGATGAGCTGATCACTCGCAGGTGTGGTGGTTGTCGACTGTAGACAGGTGTGTTGTTGTTGTGGTGATGAGCTGATCACTCGCAGGTGTGGTGGTTGTAGACTGTAGACAGGTGTGTGTTGTTGTGGTGATAAGCTGATCACTCGCAGGTGTGGTGGTTGTAGAGTAGACAAGTGTGTTGTTGTTGTGGTGATGAGCTGATCACTCGCAGGTGTGGTGGTTGTAGACCCTAGACAGGGGTGTTGTTGTTGTTTTGGTGATGAGCTGATCACTCGCAGGTGTGATGGTTGTAGACTGTAGACAGGTGTGTTGATGTTGTGGTGATAAGCTGATCACTCGCAGGTGTGGTGGTTGCAGACTGTAGACAGGTGTGTTGTTGTTGTGGTGATGAGCTGATCACTCGCAGGTGTGGTGGTTGTAGACTGTATACAGATGTGTTGTTGTTGTGATGATAAGCTGATCACTCGCAGGTGTGGTGGTTGTAGACTGTAGACAGGTGTGTTGTTGTTGTGGTGATGAGCTGATCACTCGCAGGTGTGGTGGTTGTAGACTGTAGACAGGTGTGTTGTTGTTGTGGTGATGAGCTGATCACTCGCAGGTGTGGTGGTTGTCGACTGTAGACAGGTGTGTTGTTGTTTTGGTGATCAGCTGATCACTCGCAGGTGTGGTGGTTGTAGACTAGACAGGTGTGTTGTTGTGGTGATGAGCTGATCACTCGCAGGTGTGGTGGTTGTAGACTAGACAGGTGTGTTGTTGTGGTGGTGATGAGCTGATCACTCGCAGGTGCGGTGGTTGTAGACTAGACAGGTGTGTTGTTGTGGTGATGAGCTGATCACTCGCAGGTGTGGTGGTTGTAGACTAGACAGGTGTGTTGTTGTGGTGATGAGCTGATCACTCGCAGGTGTGGTGGTTGTAGACTAGACAGGTGTGTTGTTGTTTTGGTGATGAGCTGATCACTCGCAGGTGTGGTGGTTGTAGACTGTAGACAGGTGTGTTGTTGTGGTGATAAGCTGATCACTCGCAGGTGTGGTGGTTGTAGACTGTAGACAGGTGTGTTGTTGTGGCGATGAGCTGATCACTCGCAGGTGTGGTGGTTGTAGACTGTAGACAGGTGTGTTGATGTTGTGGTGATAAGCTGATCACTCGCAGGTGTGGTGGTTGTCGACTGTAGACAGGTGTGTTGTTGTTGTGGTGATGAGCTGATCACTTGCAGGTGTGGTGGTTGTAGACTGTAGACAGGTGTGTTGTTGTTGTGGTGATGAGCTGATCACTCGCAGGTGTGGTGGTTGTAGATTGTAGACAGGTGTGTTGTTGTGGTGTTGAGCTGATCACTCGCAGGTGTGGTGGTTGTAGACTGTAGACAGGTGTGTTGTTGTTGTGGCGATGAGCTGATCACTTGCAGGTGTGGTGGTTGTAGATTGTAGACCGGTGTGTTGTTGTTGTGGCGATGAGCTGATCACTTGCAGGTGTAGTGGTTGTAGATTGTAGACAGGTGTGTTGTTGTTGTGGTGATGAGCTGATCACTCGCAGGTGTGGTGGTTGTAGACTGTAGACAGGTGCGTTGATGTTGTGGTGATGAGCTGATCACTCGCAGGTGTGGTGGTTGTAGACTAGACAGGTGTGTTGTTGTTGTTGTGATGAGCTGATCACTCGCAGGTGTGGTGGTTGTAGACTGTAGACAGGTGTGTTGATGTTGTGGTGATCAGCTGATCACTCGCAGGTGTGGTGGTTGTAGACTAGACAGGTGTGTTGTTGTTGTGGTGATGAGCTGATCACTCGCAGGTGTAGTTGTTGTAGACTGTAGACAGGTGTGTTGTTGTTGTTGATTGTTGTCTACATGACGCTCTATGAGCGCGCACAGACGTGCCTGGTGTTTCAGCGACATGTGATGGAGATGTGCTTCGTGACCTCACGGTGGAGCCAGAGGGCCGAGCAGGGGGCTGAACCACAACAGTTTGTGGACCAAACTAAGGCTCTGGGCGTGAAGGGCTTCTTCGAATATTGGAAGGAAAATGAAGTGGCATTGATCCAGGAGGGTGTATTGTCTTGGGTGGAGACTGGAATCGTTACACTGACTTTACTTTACATGGCACTGCAGAGGACCCACACCTTCAGTCGTCCTCTGTCCTGTCCCACGTCTTACAGAAAGCTGATGTGGTGGATGTGTGGAGGGTGGAACCCCCCTCAGTTGGACAGCACGCTCGGGTCAACGTATCAGATGGCGGAGCTAGTGCAGCTCGCTGAGACAGGCTTTTCTTACCTGGTTCTTTTACTGCTTGAGTTGTTAATCGACTCCGCGCATAACTGCAGTCCACCGGCTTCCGGTTTCTACTGCAGCGGTTACACCAGTTTCCTGTTTGTTGGCGCGTGGCATATTTTTCGCGATGCCTGCGAGATTTACCAGGGATAAATGTCAACCACATGCACACACCTGTCCACGCACCTTCACCTGCACCTACCAGCACACGGGTCAGAAGGTTCAAGTTGTACATGTCAAGTTACGTCCACAGTTACGAGGAAGAGCGGACGGACGTGCCACTGTCAATAGCGCGTGCTAACAAACAGGAAACTGGTACGACCGCTGCAGTAGAAACCGGAAGTCAGCGGACTACAGTTGTGCGCAGAGCCGATTGTCAGAGCCGCCCTGTTGCTTTTACAGCCCATCATACAGTTTTGAGGTTTTAGCAAGAAGGTTCTGGGTTCGAGTCCCCGGGGTAGTCCAACCTTGGGGGTCGTCCCGGGTTCTCCCCGTGTCTGCGTGGGTTTCCTCCGCGGGCTCCGGTTTCCTCCCACAGTCCAAAGACATGTAGGTCAGGTGACTCGGCCATACCAAATTGTCCCTAGGAGTGTGTGTGTGTGTGGGGGGGGGCTGTGATGGCCTGGCGGCCTGTCCAGGGTGTCTCCCCGCCTGCCGCCCAGTAACTGCTGGGATAGGCTGCAGCATCCCCGCGACCCTGAGAGCAGGATAAGCGGTTTGGATAGTGGATGGATGGAAGGATGGAAACTGATCAGCAGAATAATGATCTCCTACACTGTAAACGACAGCAGATGAACTCCTTCCTGCAAGAGGGAGCTAAGGGCGCTTTAGTCCGAGCACACTTCACCGGACTCCGGGACATGGATGCAGGCCCGCCCACAGAAATGTCTGGGCCCCTGAAATGATCCAATGTATGGGACCCCCCCCCCAAAAAAGGATACAACAATATAGCAAGCGGGTGTGTGGAGCAACAGAAACAGCCTGTCCAAAGCCCTCTCTTATCCTGTCTTCACCCCACCTATTGTGGAGCTCAACCCCAGACCACACCTTTCATAATAGCCCACCATACACCATTATTTTCTTGTTAAGACGTTGTTCTGGGTTTCCAAAATCTACTGGCGTCTCAAGCTTCCCAGGCACTGTGGTCAAATGTGGCCAATGACCCAGACTGCCATCTAGTGGTCGTGTCCGTATACTACAGTTCTTATCCTGCTGCTCTTTACACCGTTATTCCCACAATTCTCATATAGTTACTAAAAAATAACCGATGTCCTATAAAATCCAGCTTTTTATTCTTGATTGATAAAAATAATCACACATTGTGTAAAACAAGCCTATTGGTTGTAGACGCCTCACCGGAGCTTCCCGGATCGCGAGGCTACTTTGGCCTTAAATTTGAAATGTGTTACTTTGGCTCCCAGAGTAAAATGTTGCACGCTGAGATACATGACAATGGATTTCATAATTGCCTCCACTGTTTACTGACGATGTGAGGTCACAAAGGTCATGACCCTTGCTCTCCTTACAAATGGTTGCTGGCTGGTACTTATGGTTGCATACTATCCATCCACCCGTTATCCCAACCGCTTATCCTGCTCTCGGGGTCACGGGGATCCTGGAGCCTTTATCCCAGCAGTCACTGGGCAGCAGGCGGGGAGACACCCTGGACAGGCTGCCAGGCCATCACACAGGGCCCCCCCCCACACACACACACATTCATACCTAGGGACGATTTAGCACGGCCGAGTCACCTGACTACATGTCTTTGGACTGTGGGAGGAAACCCACGCAGACACGGGGAGAACATGCAGACTCCACACAGAGGACGACCCGGGACGACCCCCAAGGTTGGACTACCCCGGGGCTCGAACCCAGGACCTTCTTGCTGTGAGGCGACCGCGCTAACCACTGCGCCGTCCTGGTTGCGTACTCGTGCTGTGTAGTTGACAAGAATTGGGGGATTTGACTGATATCAGTACACAAGAGCCACGATTCACTATGTTGTGATGAGTTTTATTTTTTAATTCAAGCAAACTTTATATATATAAAGTTTGATATGTTGCAATATTTTGTAAAATCTTTAGAAAAACGCCATAAATAAAACACCTCGGTATGCCTAACATCAGAGTAATCAGAGCCATGGCTCGTCTAGCGCTGGCAACGCCTGCTGTTGCAGTATCGGCCCTGTCACGATGCTGCGCCTGCCATCTGGTGGCCAGAGATGTGAACTACACAGTGAAGTAGTAGTGCTGTCACATCTCTCTATGTGCGATCTGAAGTGACGCGTCGTTGTGAAACTCGGTACAACGCTGTGAAAGACGCGCAGTGACGCTGTGGCCGGAGACGTCCTGCTTTTGGGTCGTCCGTCCACGCCGTTCTCGTGAGCGCGGTGTCCCAGCAACCCCTGGAGGGAATTTCATCACATCTGCCATCAACAAGGAGGAACTGGTTAGAGTGTGGCGGTCAAAGGTCAAGGTGGCTGTGGGGTGTTTGCAGAGCAGCTGGAGAGACTTTCCAGCACCTGATGAAGTGCTGGACCTACGCCCCGGTGACGTAGTTCCCAAAACCAATTGTCCCCCACGGGCCCTCGGCACCCCGCCCGTAGCAAGCTGCACCCAGCGGCACGTGGGATAGAAACTGACGTCAGGGCGTCAGTGATGATGACCTGCACACTGGTCTGCAACAATTTCAGTGTTCGACACCAAACCCCATCACCTCCACCTGCCCCCATCAGCAGCAGGACAACTGCCCACTCCACCCTGTAGCAGCCTCTTTCCATGTTCTTCCTTAATGTCTGTTTGTGTTTGCGTGTTTTTGTGTCTGTATTTGTGTCCGTTAGTGTGTTTGTGTGTGTGTTTTTTTGTCTTTGTGTGTTGTGTGTGTTTGTGTGTATATGTGTGTTCGAGTTTGTGTTCGAGTTTTTGTGTGTTTTTTTGTGTGTGTTTGTGGGTTTTTGTGTTTGTTTGTGTGTTTGTATGTGTGTTTGTATGTGTGTGTTCGCGTGTGTTTGTGAGTGTGTTTGTGTGTGCATGTGTTTCTCTGTGTGTGTTTGCGAGTGTATGTGTGCTTGTGTGCGCGTTTGTGTGTTTTTGTTTTTTGTGTGTGTGTGTTTGTGTTTGTGTGTGAGTTTGAGTGTGTTTTTTTGCGTTTGTGTGTGTATGTGTTTGCGTATGTGTGTTTGTGTTTGTTTGTGTGTGTATGTGCATGTGTTTGTGTGTTTGTGAGTGTGTATGTTTTGTTTTGCTTTGTATGTGTGTGTTTGTGTGTGTGTGTGTGTTTGTGTGTACATTTGAGTGTTTGCATGTATGTGTGTGTTTGTGTTTGTGTGTGTGTGTGTGTGCATGTTTGTGTTTGATTGTTTGTGTGTTTTTGTATTTGTATGTGTGTCTTTCTGTGTGTTCGTGTGTCTGTTTGTGAGTGTTTTTGTGTGTTTGCATGTGTTTGTGTTTGTGTATGTGCATGTGTTTGTGTGTGTTTGTGAGTGTGTGTGTTTTGTTTTGTGTGTGTGTGTTTGTGTGTACATTTGAGTGTTTGCATGTATGTGCTTTAAGACCACCTCTATCATTCCTGTCTCCAAGAAACCAACACCCACATGTCTGAATGACTACCAACCCATAGCACTCACCCCCATTGCCATGAAGTGCTTTGAGAGACTGGTTCTGGCTCACATCAAAAACACTATCCCCCCCCCCCCACATTCGACCCAAATCGGTTCTCCTACCGTCCCAAAAGGTCTACTGAGGACGCCATTGCCACTGTCCTGCACTTTGCTCTGACCCAGCTTGAACTTAACAACACATACATCCGGGTGCTGTTTATAGATTACAGCTCTGCCTTCAACACCATCATCCCCGCCAAACTAACCACCAAACTCCTCTCCCTTGGCCTCAACCCCTCCCTCTGTAACTGGACCCTGGACTTCCTGACCAACAGACCTCAGTCTGTTAGGTTGGGTGACCACTCCTCCTCCACCCTGACCCTCAGCACAGGTGCCCCTCAAGGCTGTGTTCTGAGCCCCCTCCTTTTCTCCCGCTTTACCCACGACTGCCTGCCAACTCACCCCTCAAATGTTATAGTTAAGTTTGCAGACGACACCACAGTCATTGGCCGTATCACCAACAATGACGAGACAGCCTACAGGGACGAGATTCAGCACCTCACATCATGGTGCACTACGAACAATCTTGTCCTCAATGTGCAGAAGACGAAGGAGCTGATTGTGGACGTCAGGAGGTCTAGAAGCTGCAGCCAATCCCCCATACACATCAATGGGGTGGAAGTGGAGCGTGTCTCCAGCTTTAAATTCCTTGGAGTCCACATCGGCAAGGACCTTTCCTGGACATTAAACACCCAGGCCCTTATGAAAAAGGCCCAACAATGCCTGCATTTCCTGAGGAGGCTGAGGAGCACCCGTCTACCCCCCAAAATTCTCACCAACTTCTACCACTGCACCATAGAGAGCATCCTGACCATCTGCATCTCAGTGTGGTACGGCAACTGCACCTCAGTAGACCAGAAAGCTCTGCAGCGGGTCGTCACGGCGACCCAGCATATCACCGGTACCCAGCTCCCAGCCATAAAAGACATTTATCACAAACGCTGCCGTCGAAGGGGTCTGAGCATCAACAGAGATCCCACCCACCCCAACCATGGACTGTTCTCCCCCCTGCGCTCTGGGAGCCTCAGAGCCCGCACTACCAGGCTCAAAAACAGCTTCTTTCCCCCAAGCTGTTGCCCACCTGAACCTGGCCACCCACTGAATGTCTGTAGATATTTTTAAATATTTTGTACTCCAGCTCTCTTATAACTTATTTTTAGCTTTGGTCTTCATGTGTGTATATCTTATATTGTGTTTGCTGTGTTTGTCTGTGTCTGTCTTGCACTGATTGGTGAAGCCACATCCCTCATTTCATTTTTAACTTGTGCCTGCACATTGTTTTTAATGACAATAAAATTGAATTGAATTGAATTAAATGAGTTTGAAATACACCTGCTAGCTTGTTTAAACATGTACACATATTTACTTGTATAGCTTTACACAGTTCCATCAGTTAAGTCGTACTTGAAGGTCTCTTCCTGTTGTCTCAGTACAGGGTCCCGGGTCAATGAAGGCTGCAATGTGTCTGGTGTCAAGACAAAACACAAAGTACACAATTATAATGTAATTGAATAATCAGTTGTGTAGCATGAGAACAAAGCTCCCTGTTGAACCTGTAGCCAGAGAACAGGCTTGGCCATAGAACAAGGCCAGTAAATTAATGATCTCCAGTCTGAACCTACATATGGTTCTGTAGGCCTCATCCTTAATCCGAGGATACTCCACCTGATGATGATGACGATGATGATGAGGCCTCATCTCCAAAACCATCAGGGCAAAGAGTTCGCGGAACTGGCCATTTCTCAACCGCCTCCACCTTAGTAGGATCAGGGGCCACACCCTCTGCCCCCACCACATGGCCCAAAAACATGGTCTCACGTCGAAGGAGGTTGCATTTCTTGGAGTGCAGGCGCAGGCCCGTCCCCCAAATGGCTTGGAAGACCTGACGGAGGTTCTCTAAGGCCAGCTCGAAGTCAGCGGCATGAACCAGAAGGTCATCAAGGTAAACCACGCACCGGTTGCGGGGAATGTTAGCCAGCACCCTCTCCATTAGTCTCTTGAACGTGGCGGGTGCATTGCAGAGACCAAAGGGCATCACACGAAACTGCCAGAGTCCCTGGCTGATGGTGAAGGCCATCTTGGGTCTGGCTTCTGCTGCCAGCTCCACCTGCCAGTAACCGCTCCGTAGGTCAAGTGAGCTGAACCACTGTGGCCCTGCGATGTGGTCCAGAGCGTCGTCAATCGGGGCAAGGGGTAGGAGTCCTTACGAGTTGCATTGTTCAGCTGACGAAAGTCCACACAGAACCTCCAGGTGTCATCCTTCTTTTTGACCAGGGTGGCAGGGGCTGCCCAAGGGCTGTTGGATGGCTCTATCACCCCGGCTGCAGCCATCTCTAGAATCATCCGCTCTGCAGCTTCACGCTTGGCAAGCGCTAACCGGTAGGGTCGCAGTCTAATAGGTGAGGTTGTGCCAATGTCGATTGTCTGCTGCACCAGGTTGGTCTGGGTGCACTGCTCCTCACGGGCAGCGAAAATCTCAGCAAACTGTTTGAGCAGGTCTTTCAGCTGTTGGCTCTGCTGAGGGTCCAGCCCTTCACTGCTCCACTGATACAGACCCTGGATGGCGGCAACAGTGTCCGGTGAGGGTGTCTGAGGAATGGTAGCCTCAATGAGGGTCGTCGTCATTGTTGGTGGGCCAGGCAGTGTCGCCATCACCTCGGGTGGCAGTGGTGGTGACAGTGGGGGTGGGGGGGCGGCGGCGTGGTGACAGGTGGAGTTGGCTGGATGTGGATACGTCCAACCTTGCTCTCTGGACAGCGCCGGAGGGCCAGGGTCTCTGTGCCGAGGTGAATGGCATTACTGGACACATCGACCAGAGCCCCCCAGCGAGTCAGCAAATCCAGCCCGATGATGCAAGGGTCTTGTATTTCAGCCAACCAAAACTCGTGGGTGGCTGCGGCTTTCCCTGCCTGCACCTGCAGTGCTCTCTTCCCCAGCATGCCGGTTAGTTCCCCGGTCACAGTTCTGATTTTACAGGTGGTGGGCCTCCACTCTGTCTCTGGCAGCACCCCTGGACGCACAGTGGAGATGGTGGACCCTGTGTCCACAAGGGCACAGCAGCGGTGTCCACCAATGAAGCAACAAAGATAGAGACCATGTGCGTGGCCCACTCTGCCGATCTGGGAAGACTTCTCAATAGGGGATATGGTCGGTTGGCTGGGTGACAGTCTCCCCGCGGTGCCACCCCACTCTAGTTTCCCGACTGGGGAGCACTATGGTGTCGTGGTGCAGGGGCAGGGCAGTCACGGGCCCTGTGCCCCGCTTCTCCACAGCGGTAGCATAGATCATGAGGCGTCCAAGGTCTAAAGGGTGGTTGGCATCAGCCTGGTTGCTTTTGGCATGGTGACGGGCGAGCCTGGCAGACGACCCCTCTTTCGACGTCTCCCTCATCTGTGGGACCTCAGCCTGACGCACTCGGGGTCTTGGTTGGTTGTGTGGGGCCATCACAGCCTCCACCCTCTCTGCCTCTTCCAACGCAGTCTTGAAGGTCGTAGTTGATGTGATGCGGAGGTGCTCCTTCAACCTCCCTGGGGTGAGCCCCTGGATGAAGGCACTCAGGGCTAACTCGTCACAAGCTGCTGGATCAAAAGTGGGGTAGCCACGATGTGCAAAGAAGCGCATGTCCTAAGCGCTGCATAGGTTCCCAGGGTCTTGCCCTCTTGGCGGCGCCGGCGGGCCAGTCGGTCTCGAATGCTGTCAGTAGAGACCCGTTGGCCAAAGCGTCGTTAAAGCAGCGGCCAGTGTCTCGTAATCCTGCTGTTCTGATGGCATAAGGTCGAGCAATACCTGCAGCGCATTCCCTTCGAGCGCCAGGGCAACATTAGCAGCAGTGTCTTGGGTGCTCCACTGGTTGTGCCTTGCTGCCAGTTTTACTTGAGCTAGGTATGGCTCCAGGGCCGTGATGCCAGCATACCGTGGGAGCTTGAAGATCACTGGTGGTGGCAGCATCGCATTAGCAGGGGGTGCTGGGGTTGTCGTGACGTTGGTCAGTGAAGTGGTGACGGTAACCGGTGACGTAATGGCGGCTGTTGGCAGTGGATGGACGGTGGTCGCCGCCTCCGAGCCGCCCGGCCGTTGCAGGATGGGGAGCGCTGGCTCCGTCGGCCCTCTCTCGGCGGGACATCCTCCTCCGAACGTCGATGCTCTTCCCCCGGGAAAGCTCTGTTTCAAGACGCCCAATGAACTCCTCAATCTCGCGGAGCATCACGTCGAATGTACTTCTTGACGTTGCCATCTTCGAGTTGTGAGTATTATCTGCGATCCCACTTCTGACACCAGTGTGGCGAATGTAGAAGTAATGACAAAGGTAACTTTTCAGTCTACTATATTGAACTCACAGCGAGACGAGAATTGAAAGAAATACGAAACAATACATGGGGGTCATCTACCTGAACAATAATGTTGATTATGGTTACCAAAGTTACACAACAGAACGACAATTACACCACACCAAATAGTAATCACATAAACACATAAAACCAAATAAAACACTTGCAACATTTAATAACATCACTAACAATCTGAACGCAGTGCCTGATAGGTAAAACAGGAGGGCACAATTCTAACAGGGTAGCCTCTTCGCTACATTACAGACTACTGTGGGCAAGAAGAAACAATAGAGCATGTTAAGATATATTGTCAGAAACATGAGGCAGAAAGAAAGCGTCTGACTCAAAATCTCATAAAAATGAAAATGCAATTTGATTTAGTAGGTATTTCACAGAAGAATTCAACTGAGAGATATAAAATCTTGATTCAGTTTCTTAGAGTAACTAATTTAATTAAGAGGATTTGAGGGTTTTTTGTTTGTTTTTGTTTTTTGTTTTTTGAGGAGGAATAGCGTAAATAATAAACGGTCTGAGCCACACTCCATACCAGCAGGTGGCGGTAATGCACCAATTCGTTGTTTGCCAACCGCCAATAAACACCAAGCAGAAGCCACGTGCTACTTCCTGCCTTGGGATAGTTTCGCGTCAACGTTGCGATGTCCAAAATAAATGTTTTTAGATCGTTTGTCGTCGAGCGACTCACTACTGCAGCCCAGGAGATAGCAGACGCTTTCGAGAGGACGATAATGGATCAAGAGGAGGAGCTCGCTCGGCAGAGGAGACTTTTGGACTTAGCCTTGAAGCGCCGTAGCACCTTGCACAGAATAGGTTGGTAAAATCCAGTTTTCGTGTCTGCCATCTGTTGCGCAGTGCTTTAGGTTCGGGAGGAGCTAAGGGCAGAGTGTAATAACCACACACACACAAATTAATCTGAACTGCACCTTTAGTTTGCTGGAAAATACAAATACAATTCACAACTACAATGAAAATAATAAACTGGGCCCTTAAAATAAAGAAATAGTCCTGAAGTGTGATTTTCTACACTTCAATGAGTCAATGACTAGTCAGAGTTGTCTGTGAATGTTCTCCTTCATCCAGGTCAGGGTTATCCAAAGTAGTTGAATCAAGTGCAACTGGACTTGGTATATATCCGTGAAGACGTTTCGCCTCTCATCCAAGAGGCTTCCTCCGTTCGTACCTTTCTGACTAGACCAAGCTAGTCTGACTGGCTGGTGACGAGACTCAGATATATATTCTCTTTGGAGTCGTTGTCAGAGCTATTGATGTCCATGGCTCTTTGTGTTCCGATGTTTAGCAACGCCCGTCGTTATCAGAGCTATTGATGTGCATGGCTCTTTGTTATCCGATGTTAAGCAGCGACGGTCGTTGGGGGTGTTAGTTTCGACTTCGTTAGTGCTCCATTCAGTGGACATGAGAGTCGTTGGAGCCGTTAGTGAGCGACTGTTGTTCTAGGAGGCTAGGCTTCTTGAGTCTCCTGGGTAGAGATGAAAGGACGGCATTGTAAGTGGGAGATAGGTGGTGTCGCAGACCTCCTCCTCTGTTGAGGGATGGTTTTCCAGTTTCGCATAGATGGCTTCCTTCACCCCTCTTTAAAACCATCTATCTTCCCTGTCCAAAATGTGTACGTTGCTGTCCTCGAAGGAGTGTGTCTGCTCCTTTAGGTGTAGATAGACTGCTGAGTCTTGTCCTGAGGAGTTTGGCCTTCTGTGTTGGGCCATCCGCTTGTGTAGTGGTTGTTTGGTTTCTCCTATGTATAGGTCAGTGCAATCCTCATTGCATTGTACAGCATACACCAGATTGCTTTTCCGGGTGTGTGGTACACGGTCTTTGGGATGAACCAGTCTTTGCCGGAGTGTGTTGCTGGGTTTGAAGTATACCGGGATGCGGTGTTTGTTAAAAATTCTCCTGAGTTCCTTTTCTCCTCGTCGCTCACCTAGTTGGTCTTTTTGGAACGTGTTGCAGTTTTCACAAAGGTCCAACTGGGGTAGCCGCAAGTTCCCCTTATAGCTCCCCTCAGGTGTTTGTGTTCTTCCCGTTGGGCCTGAGTGCTGCTGGGCACATTGTCAGCTCTGTGTTGCAGAGTTCTGATGACACTCAGTTTGTGTTCCAGAGGGTGGTGTGTGTCGAAAAGTAGATATTGGTCTGTGTGTGTAGGTTTCCTGTAAACCCCAATGTGGAGGCTCCTGTCTTCCCCAATGTGGACGTCACAGTCCAAGAAGGGCAAACTGTTGTTCTTTACGTTTTCAGCCAGTCAGGCTAGCTTGGTCTAGTCAGAAAGGTACGAACTGATGAAGCCTCTTGGATGAGAGGCGAAACGTCTTCACGGATATATACCAAGTCCAGTTGCACTTGATTCAATTCCTTTGGACTAGTCAGAGTTAATTGTCACAGTGCACTCTGGGGTTTTGTTCAAAGGACACCAGTCTGGGTGACTGGCACAACTTGCCACACTGGATGGTAAGTAGAGTTGTCCTGCAGAGGTTCAGATCCGCTTCTTACTGCTACTCTGGTGGCTCACCATCTATCAGCTCTCAAATGACTTCTCAGGATTCCGATCATAACAAAAAAGCTGACCTGTACATATAACACAGGTTCAGTTTCTTAAATTTATCTTATCTATGCTGTACAACATTCAACAATCGACATTCAAAATAATACCGAGTGTATTACATTGGTGAAATAATAGAGTCTAAAAACATTTTAAATTAATCCCAAATACTGGAATTATTTAGTTCTACAGCATGTATTTAATATACATGAACAACTTACAAACATTTCACATCAGGATGTATAACATTCACATGCTAACAACACAATGCTACATTAACAGCCTTATTGCTAGTGTACGGCGATTAGCCGAATAGCCCGATTGCTAGGCTAGCTTACCAAGACCTGTGGGATGTGACCTGTCCAGGTCCAGGGTGTCCCCCCCACCCCCCACCCCCCCTGCCGCCCAATGACTGCCGGGGTAGGCCCCAGCCTCCCGTGACCCGAATTTGGATAAGCGGCTTGGATGATGAATGGAATGGATGGATGTTTATTTGCTACGAGAACTAACACAGGTGTCTTCGACTGTAGTTTATATCTTCAGAAGCCTAACGAGAATAACGCCTCTGAGCTAATGTTTCAGACTGTGCGGAGACTTCGTTCACAAGCTCCATCACGTATTTTAAAAACTACTGTTATTGAAACCTGGTCACCTGGCCACTCCTTTTAATGTCCATACTGCCATGAATACTTTAAAACATTGTAGAACCAGAACAAGTTCCTGCCCTGATAATGTTGGTAGTCGAATGCTCGTCCAGTCTGAGGAACAACTAGCCCCTATCAAAGAAGGTTGAATCAGTTCATGTGGACACAATGTTTATTGACAGATACGTTTCACCACTCATCTAAGTGACCTCTTCAGTCTAAACTGACTGCATGTATCTGTTGCAGGAAAAATACTTTAATGAACAGTGAGGACAACAAAAATGGTCCTTTTGTGTTTGTTTTATGATATATTTTTTTTCAGCTGGAAAAGGACAGACCTCATCACTTCCACACACACAGAGTATGCATGAGAGTAGCAAGAGTCTGACCCCAGACAGAGCCCCGGTTACTCTTTTATCAGTGGTGCACCCCTCCCTTGGGTAAAGGAATGTTTGTTAATTTCTTATGGAACAGCTGTGAACCTTCTTTTGTGCGCCCTTTATCTTAGAGACAGGACTCAGAGTGCCGCACCTGACTCCCACTGAAACACAGTATCAAGGCTGCATGCTAATCCTGCAAAAGCTACTTAAACATTCTTTACTTCGTGCTTCTAGAAAGGAAACCAAAAGACGGGTTATACATACAGAAAGGCACTGATTTACATAGGACATGAGATACATTAAGAAGAGTAACTACCAAGAAATGGTTACAACAATGTGGTGTCCCTGGATAGGACATCAGAGCCCTCCTTTCCATTTACTCCATGTACAAGTTGGCCACTACAGGTGAGACTGTGGAACCCATAGCACACCCATGTCTCTGCCTATAGTACTGCCCCCTGTATGTGAAGTACGGAGACTGAAGACACAGCTTCAGGAGCAGACACACTCGGTCAGTGTTAAGGGTGGTCCTGGTGGGGTCGTTTGGTAATTTCATGTGGACTGCCTCCACTGTATAATCAACAGGAACGCACATGAAGAGAGACTTAACATCATAAGAGACCATTATTTCACCCTCCTCCATAATGATGTTCTTCACCTTATCCGCAAAATCCATAGTGTTGTGGATGTGATGTTCATTACTGCCTACCAACGGGTTAAGAACAGATGCCAGAAACTTTGAGATGTTATAGGTCACTGAGTTAATCATACTAACAATAGGCCGCAATGGTACATCCTGTTTATGTATCTTAGGTATACCACACAGACTAGGTGTAGCTTCCCCTGGGTATAATCTGTGGTAAAAATTCTGTCCATAGGAAGAAGCCACACCTAGTCCAGGTTTACTTAAGGTATGTAAACAGGATGTGCCACTATGGCCAAACTTATATAGGTATCCTGAATCAAATTTAACCTACCTCTGTAGATGCAAATGACAGCATTGGTTTTGTTTTTCACTAGATCCAGACTTTGTACAGTTATCTGATCTGCAGCATCGTGAGCAGGAGAGGAGCCCCAGTCTGGTCAAGGAGGAACAACAGGAATTCTGGATCAGTCCACAGGAAGACCAACTTCCATCACAGGAGGTAGCTGATACCTCTGAGTCCATATTTACCCCTCTTTGTGATGGAAATGATGACGGTAAAGATCAGCCTCTGCCCTCGCAACTCTACCAAACCCAGACAGAGGGAGACACAGCTGTCACCTCAGTTGAACTGATACAACTGAATGCCAAAGAAGACAACTCTTTAATATCAGAACCAACAAGTGACCACCATACCCTCTCTAAGTGCTGTCACGTAACTAAGAGTGACGCTGACCACACTTACAGTCAGCAAAACTGTGAGGAAGCAGGTTCAACTCAGAAAGCAAGGCTGATACTTCACAAAAAGCCCCACAACAAGTGCAAGATGTGTGATGAAGTGTTTTATAATTTGGAAATGTTCAAAATTCACATGAAGTTTCACACGGGGGAAAAGCCTTCCAAATGCACCACTTCTGGGAGAGATTTTACCAGGAGGTATAACATGGAGAAGCATACAAGGACTCATACAGGGAAGAAGCCATTCAGATGCACCACATGTGGGAAAATGTTTACCAAAAAGTCAAATTTACAAAGGCACGTAAGGACTCATACAGGGGAGAAGCCATTCAGATGCACCACATGTGGGAAAATGTTTACCCAGAAGTCACTTTTGCAAAGTCACGTAAGGACTCATACAGGGGAGAAGCCATTCAGGTGCACCACATGTGGGAAAATGTTTACCCACAAGTCAAATTTACAAAGGCACGTAAGGACTCATACAGGGGAGAAGCCATTCAGGTGCACCAAATGTGGGAAAATGTTTACCCTGAAGTCACATTTACTAAGGCACATAAGGACTCATACAGGGGAGAAGCCGTTCAGATGCAGCACGTGTGGAAAAGTTTTTAACGACCAGTCATATTTAGTAAGGCATGTAAGGACTCATAAAGGGGAGAGGCATTCAGGAGCTGCGATTGTGGAAATGTGTTCTGCTCAAAATGACATCTCAACATGTCATGATCCACACAGTATTAAGGAGGTGGAACCATGGTGAGTAAGCAGAAAGCGCAATCACGTTATTGGATCATTTACTTATGTATAGTCTGACATGCCATGTTCTGTTAATCTGAGCTTTTAAATATAGATTTTCCACATTCTGAAATACGTTCCATACTGGACAGTCAAACTGGACAGTCAGCCTATTTCATTTTTTCGTTTGACCGAAGATGTTTACTGTATTCCTTATAGAATAGTCTTTAGAAAAGTGACTACACAGAGTTCCCTATAGGCCACATGACATAATCCAGTGAGTCAAGGAAATTCTTTATGAGTCAGTACAAGCCTGTTTCATGCCATAAGCAATCATCAGCTGTCAATAAAGCTGCTGTGAAAGAACATACCATTTACTGCCTCGTCATGCACATCACATGCACAACGTCCAATGGGGAAGGGAGAGGTATCCTAGTCACCATGACTACCGCCGATGTGTTGCAGTATTTACAGGCGTTGGACAGCGGCCGTTTTAAATTGTTTGAAAAATAATATTTAAGTTGTTTAAGTGTTAATTGTGGTGTCAGTAGTTTCTCAACAGACACACTAACATATGCAATGCATTGATATCTCAACTGGGTGTTTATCTTGACAGAATCTCATCATCAGCTTCTTCCCCGGGATCGGCTCGCTAAGTAGGGCACTCCAGATGCCCCTCTCCCCAGCAATGCCCTCCAGCTCCTCCTTGGGGATCCCAAGACGTTCCCAGGCCAGATTGCACATGTAGCCCCTCAGCGAGTTGTCACCACGACGATCCGGTACAGCGTCCGCAGTGCTGCTGATGCTGCACCAATCCACCAGTCTGCACCAATGTTCTGGACAGTTTAAAAACCCCGTTGTTCTAGTAGTTTGTAAGTTCCAGTCGTTGTTTGGGACGGTTTCAATATTTCTTTTCAGGTTTTTTGCATGTCTCGTTTTATAGGCCTTGTTACCTTTGTTAGATTAGCAATATGTGTTTTCTGTTTTTGTTTTTCAGGTTTGCCTTTTTTCATTGTTTTATTCTCAGTTTTTCATTGTAAATATTCAGGTTCAATTTTGTGGTTTAAATTGTTTGAAAGATAGTATTAAACGTTGTTCAAATGTTAATTTTTGTGTGGGTGGTTTCTTAGCAGACATACTAACATATGCAGTGCATGATATCTCAAGTGGGTATTTATCTTGACACAATACAGAGTTTAAAACCGGCGGTCATTGTGACCAGCTGTGGTGGTTTTAAGTAGGAGTGAAAGACCGGCCGTTATAGTGTTAAACCACTTCTCTGGTATCTGTGGTTTGGATCAAACACTTGAGTGACACGTCTGTGGGTCCTGCTACACAGTGATTTCACACTACACACAAGACACCTGGATTAACACACCTTTCAACAGATTCCAAGAAAGTAAGTCTTTGTACAGATTTAGCTAGGACACATTCGGCAGTTTCAGTTGGTTCTTCTAGCTGATTCTACACACACACACACACACACACACACACACACACAGACACACACACAAACATTCAAACTCTGTATTTGTGTCTGTTAGTGTGTGTGTGTGTCGGGGTATGAGCTGTGTTAATGTTGTTCTTGGTGTGTAACATGAGTGTGATTGTGTAGCAGCTTGTATGATTAAATAGTTTCAGCTCACACAGTCATTCAGTACTGACACAGCTTATAAAGTGAGTCGTCAGTGATACACAACCACGAAGCCCAGAGCAGCTCAGCATGTAGTGGATGTCAGTGTGTTACAATACTCTCGGAGGCGTTTAGTAGTCAACACAACAGCTGAGTAGCACCACAACACAACATCCAAGCTACACTCCTGAACATACTCACACCCACTGCAGTTGTTTTGTGAGTATTTCCATCGGTAACATTGTAAATGTGTACTACATATTTAATCAAAGTATATAGGAAGGTACACAGACTACATACAAGCTACACACAAGTACACAGACACACTTGATATGTTCATCTCCCTGTAATGTCAATGTATCCTCAGTTGGAAGGATCATAAATGACTGGTAACGACAACACAACCAACACGTGACAGAGACAGGTACTTTTATTTTGTTAAATCGTTTTTGCCATTGGTTAGCGGGTGTGAAAAGACAAGTACTCTTTCAACAAAGGTGTCTGTCAAAGGGGGACCAGCAGCATCAAACCCTCCTCCTCAGCCTCCCAGAGAAGCACCGGACACGGCCCTTCCTGGACTTGACCTGATGTTCTCTCTTGGCCTCCGTCTCCTCTTCCTCAGGAGAGGATGTTTCCCCCTTCAGGTATGCGTCTCTCTGCAGGACAGCATATCTCTGCAGGTCCTCCACCTCCTGCAGGAGCTTGTCTTTGTCTGGAAGGATTGACTCCTTTTCTCGCTCCATGGCCTCCTTGGCAGAATGAGGAGGCTGTGCCTCTTCGGATTTGAGAAGACACTCGGTCTGGAGGGTCTCATTCTATCAGAGAGTTTCCTTTTGATGAATAGATCTGTCCTGGAGAGATCTCTGGAGGTGTGCAGTCCTGTTCAGGATGCCTCACAATGACAGAGACTGGTACTTTTATTTTGTTAAGCCGTTCTTGGCCATTGGTTAGCGGGTGTGAAGAGACAAGGACTGTTTCACCAAAGGTGTCTGTCAAAGGGGGACCAGCAGCATCAAAACCTCCTCCTCAGCCTCCCAAAGAGGCGCCGGACACGGCCCTTCTTGGACTTGACCTTATGTTCTTCCTTGGCCTCCGTCTCTTCTTCAACAGGGGAGGAGGTCTCCCCCTTCAGGGCGGCGTCTCTCTGCAGGGCCTCCACCAACGACTAAAGAGTGAAAAACCAACAAGTTTCTGGAACCCAGAGAAAAGACACAAATTGGCAACATTCACTGATATGAAAACATGCATTGCAACCAGTAAATCTACGAAGCTTCAAATGGATTCAGATGTGCTCTTCAGGAGACTCCTGGCCGTATCAAAACAAAGAGACGTGTCATTGGAAAATGTAATGTCTCACGAGTTGGCTGCCGTTCCACCCTCTCTCTCTTCTATGATGATGGAGAGATGAGGAAAACCACAAAAGCTGACCTAGCAAAGAAACTGGAGTCTGTAGTGGAGGTGATGCAAGAGCTGCCTGAGATCACAGCAAAATCGGCCTATATCATTGATGGCATGGCTCTGCTCCGAAGTCTTCCTGATGCAGCTTTCATGACTTTTAGTGACTTTGCTGAATGCATCCTCAAGAAGATCTTGTCTCTTCTAAAGAATCAAGAGATAAAATGTGTCGTCATAGTCTTTGACAGATATGACAACCCACAGTCAATAAAGATCCTGGAGAGACAAAGGAGAGGAGCAACTGATGGGCCCACACATGTGATCACAGGTAACGCAAATGTTCCGAACTACAGAAGCTACCTGAGGAGCAGTGGAAACAAGACGGCACTGTGTATCTTTGTGAGCAGTTACATCATCTCTACAGGCCCACAGAGGATCCAGTCAGAAGGCTCCATCATCCTGGCAGGTGGATTTGAGAAAGGAGAGGAGGTGAGGAGCATAAGCAGAGCAGGAGTCAGCACTCTCACATCACTTTACAGTGATCAGGAGGGGGCCGATACGAGAATGGTCTTACATGCCATACATCTTGTCGATTCATATTCTTCCATCATTGTGAGGTGTGATGACACAGATGTAGAAGTACTGCTGGTGTATTATGCAAGCAAAGGCGTGTTTGGATCATCTCAAGTCTACATGCATGCAGGACATGGAATGAGAGAGAGGTATGTCCCCAGCTTGTCCTCAGCTTGTTGTGTCTGGCTGTGACACAACAAGCAGTTTGTATAGAATAGGCAAGACAACAGCATTCTACAAACTCAAGACACATCTCAGTGAGCTCAAAGACATGGCTCATTTTGGACTCTCTGGATGCTTGGAGGAGTCTTTGCCAGAAGCGAGAGTATGTGCTTCTCCTGTATGGGAAAAAGAAAAAAGAAAATGCAAGAATGTGCACTAACCTGGATGAACTTCGCTACATCGTTGCGTCGACAACAGATGCAGCCTCTGGAAATCTCCCACCAACAGAGGATGCATTCCAACAACATGTACAGAGAGCGATGTTCCAGACCACAATATGGTGCCACAGTCACCTCCCCAAACCTATCCTATGGAGTCCAATCGGCAGAGGATGGACTGTCAGTGATGGAGCCCTCTTTAAGAAACCCCCGGCACCGACAGAGGTTAGAGACATTACACACTTATATTGCACTGATGCAAATTGTGGACAGACTGGAAAGTGCCAGTGCCTCTCTGTTGGCCTTCCCTGTACAGAGTTCTGTACTTGCTGTGCAGAATGTCAAAATGTATCCCCAGATGTGTCTGAAGAACCTGATATTTGACAATTCAATATCTAAAGCACACTTCACCCAGTCATGAAACTCGGGTTTGTAACAAGGAGTCACAAAGACACACACAGAGACAAGGGGAACAGCTGAACATAAGAAACTAACTCAACTGAACAACCATACACTAGATGGCGTGGGGAGAATACAAAGAACAAAACAATGAGCCAAAAGGCTTCTAGTGTCCAGGGGGGAGGAAATAGAATATACCGAACACCAATGAAGGAGCAAACTAACACAATGGGGAATACTGAACTAGGGGAGAGGACAAATGGACAACCAACAAACAAAAGGAAACAAACAAAGACTTGTCAATAAGACAAACCAGACTTACACACACAGGAAGATTGCAGCATTGCGGAACAAGGAACAGAAAGAAGCACAGAGGAACCAGAGGGACTAAAATACTGGAGAAAGCTGGGGATCACAAAATGCATGGAGCAAAAAGGACCGGGCAAAGACACACGGAAACATGGAAGCTCCAAAAGGAGAACAAGCAAGGAGTGAGGGGAAGAAGGCCACCCGGGCACGAGGGGAGTGGACGTCAGCCTAGGACACGGAGAATATGAGCTAGGGGCCGCCGGACTGAGGCACTGGGGCGATACTTTAGGGGCCGCATCAGGCTGGAGAAGTAGCATTTGCTCCACACACACACACACACTCACACACACACTTGCTTGCTGGTTGTCCATCATGCCCGATGATGACCATCTTCTTCTATTTGTGGGTCCTTTGAGGACTCAGATAGCAGAAGATACCTGCGCAGAGATGGTTTTTAAAGTGGCATGGGGGGTTCGCTTCTCCCAACGCCACATGACTTGATTTTAGAGGAGATGGTTCCGATGGCAAGGGGGATCCCTAGACGACCGGCACCTCCACACAACTGCAGGGAGCTGCCGGAAATCCAGTTTTTCGGAAACCGCCTCGAAGCGTGCCACCACAGCTTGCTTTTCTGTTGGGGTAAGCTCCCTTAGCCTTATGTCTTCCAGACTCACCCACAAGGCAGCGGGGCAGTGGTTGATAGGTGCCAGGGCGTGTCCACCAGGGTGGGCCTGCACACCATATCTCTGGGGCCCACTGCTGCTCCGAGATCCCCTGCCAAGTTAGCCTGGGGCCGCAAGACCCCAGTTACCATGTGTGGCCACGGGGAGGCCTGGCAGGAGTCTTGGTGAAGGAGAGGCTATGTACTGGCAAGGGAAGGCTTACACGCTAGGACGCTTCCCTATTCGCCACAAAGGCTAGCCAGCGGCAGCAAGCTAAGGGCAGGAAGGACACAAGCGGGTTGGAAGAACACATGCACCTTCCCTCCAACTACACACTGCTGCACTAGACGCATCACAACACCCTGTGTGTATGTACACACACACACACCACACACACACTTCATTTTATCTGTTCTATTTTTGTATGGTATGTTCTTGTTCTTGGTTCTGATTTAAATGGATTATTTCAATAAAAGTTATTCTACCTACACCTTAGATCTTTATGTTTGTAATTTAGTTAAGCTTTATTGGGTTGCTCACATCCTGACTGTTTGGTGCGGCCTACAGCACCCGGCCTTTCCCTCTCCAAATATGGGCATTTTGTAATCATCTAATTTGTTTGGTTCCAGAGAAGTAGTAGGTCTTAATTCACCTTGTTTGCAATAAAAAACAAAATATAAACCCACACAACCATTTGGTTTTAGTTCAATAGCACCCGAGGCCAACCAGTACCAGTATATCCCATGGGAATCTATGTTTTCCCAGTGAATAAGAGGAAGGTTAAGGAGTGCTCTTGTCCTATCCACAAACATGCAATTTCCGCCTAAGTTAAAGCTATGTTTATATGAGCTTATATCAGTATTTATTTATGTATAAATAAAAAAATTACTCTCTGGTTATGTTGGGCAGATACCTACTTCATACCACAGCAAATCTGAGGAAATTCTGAGTGAGCATTATGACATTATGGGCTTTTTTGTCACCTCGCCCCTTATCCGGACTGCCCTAATTTGGCTCTTTTTCAGATATTAGGGTAGGTCTAAAGCAGTGGTTCTCAACCTTTTTGGGGTCCTGGACCCCCTGCGTATTTTTGATCTACCCTGAGGTCCCCTCCACCTGATCTTGGGGGAGGGGGGTTGTAATTTGATAGAAACAGTAAAAACTGCATTTTAAATTGCATTATAGCATTTATTCACTCTTTGGGGCAAAAATAAGAGCTTTCAGTTGTAACTTAGATATAGTTAACAAAACAGAATTCTTATGCAGTAACTTTCAGATATATGTAACACAACAGAATATGTATTCACTAACTTTCAGATATATGTAACAACAGAATTTTTATGCAGTAACTTTTAACAATGCAAACGGGAGCGAGATCTCTTATTAAAATACAATAAATTACACTTGTGAAACAGATGCAATTAGAGAAAAAAGTCCTGTTACCCTTTATAGTAGTATAGGTAGATAAAGGTCTCAGTCACATTTGAGTAAAATAATCCTATTTCTATAAATGTCATAGGATCTTTTTTTAAAGATATTTTATTTTCACGGACCCCTTGCAATTACACCACGGACCACTAGGGGTCCGCGGACCCCCGGTTGAGAAACACTGGTCTAAAGAATAGCCCAAAAAACTTGTTTCCCACAAACATAAAGTTCCACAACCATCCATTTCATTCATGGGACACATATGGGATATGAAAAAACATGGTTGTGTTTTGTTCTAACTCGGGTAGGGGTATCTCCAAAACTAAAGACCTTTTGGAGGACTTGCTGCTAGTCTATCAATAGTTGCTTATTTGTACAGCCAAGACAAGCCCGTGGTGTAAATTCATTTTCACCCCCCGGCACTAGATGGCGATAATGACCCATAAATGGCAGAGTGACCCTCTAACGGCAGAATGCGAGCGAGTTTTCCTCGGGTGCGAACAACTTCCTGGTCTCGTCGTCCGCCATTATTCCGATACGACTCCCATGGCGTCTAAATTAGTGGTGTAGTCGGGGCCATACGCACGTATACGCCGTATACTGACGTCTAAGGATCAATATTTGCGTATACCCTTGGTATACCCTCTTTCTAAGTGCTTAACAAGCCCGTAACCTACTGTCTTTTTTAGCTCTCCATGCCGCTCCCGGGTCACAAGGGGTTAAACTGAGTAGCGCGTGGAACAGATGTGACTATGAGCCAATCGCAGCCTTTGAGTAGTCTGGTTTCCGCCAAATGAGCCAATCAGTTGGTTGGACCCGCCTCTGACGTTGAGATCTGTCCCCGCCATGGAAGCATTCACACGTCACAGACGGGAGATAACGGTAAGAATATCACCCAAGTGAACCTAAATAATCGATATATTTGCTATAGCATGATAAAATTACTTAATCACTGCCATACTGGTAGAACTAAGAGGCTCCATCCGCGCTGTTCGTCGCTGAAGATACGAAAGCTCGGGTTGCCGTTTGCCATTTTTCTAACCTTAAGTTAATATTAGCTAGCTAGCTGCCGTGTTAAATGATGGTGAGCAGGGCTAACTAACATTGCTAGCCAACTCTAAAGTGGACTGTCTGCTTAATTCCCTTGGTTTATGCAGTTTTTTGCCCGGTAATTTTTTTCAGATTACCCGCCATCGGCAGGTGAGCCAAAATGTCTTCATATTTTAGCTGTTTGACTGAGCTGATATAGCATAAATGACTGTGGAAATGTAAACAAAAAATTTAGGTAACACTTTAGTATGGGGAACGTAGTCACCATTAATTATGTGCTTATTAGCATGCAAATTAGCAACATATTGGCTCTTAATTGGTCATTATTACGTACTCATTAATGCCTTATTCTGCATGGCCTTATTATACAACCAGTAAGCCATTAACTATGAGTTTTCCCTCTATAAACTCAGAAGTATTGCTTATTAGTAGTACCATCTCAATATGCTTTGCTTATATGGACTTTATAAGGTGGTAGTACCACAAGAAGAGTTATTCTCCCTTACTAACACTTAATGAATATGGTCTGTTCTTCCATAACAAAACACAAAACTACAAGTGTTCATAGTGTTAAATTACTGTAAATTAAGTTTTTGTTACTTAGAATATGTTCCCCATACTAAAGTGGCATCTTGATCATTACTAATTCACTAGTAATTAAGTTTTTTTATGTTCCCCATGGTAAAGTGTTACCAAAATTTACTGAGCTCATTTAGCATGTGACTGTATAAATTACTTAATTGTATTGTTATTTGTTTGTTTTTTGGAGAAAATAATACACTCAATGTTACTAATAAACAAAACAATTAACAATGAGCTGATGTAGTAAAGTGACTATGTCTAAATGTATTATTTAATTGTATTATGTTTTTTAGAGAAAATTCTACACTGTCATGTAATGATTCTCATAACATTACTAGTAAAGAAAATAAAATAAAAATTGACTCGTCTTGTGTCCATTTTTGGGCTACCAAAAATTGTCCTCGGCTACCAAGTTTGACCTGTTTATAAGTGTGATGTATTGTTGTTATAAGTGATTATTGTTGATCTCAAAATATGTTAGATTTATACTATAGTCTTCAAAAATTTCTCGGGGGGGGGCATGCCCCCGAACCCCCCCCCACTTCTTTTTTTAGGATTACACCACTGGTCTAAATGTGTTTCTTGTGTTGGTTAGCGGTAAGCCGGCATGGTGGATGAAGCATGATAATATGTTATTGTGGTCAGCTTAGTAAACAGTGTTCCAATGCGTGTGTTCCTATGTTAATACAGGTAGTCAGGACGGACACGCTGCTAGGCCTCTTTGACCCCCTCGCCCCTGATGGCAGCACACACGCCAGCATCACAGCTGGGAATCGCAGCTTCATCTGTTCGCCAGGCTGGTATGTGAACTGTTGAAGGCCTTTCTGCTTCTTTTCCTTATTCACTGCTAGAAGACAGTTTGGGTTTATTGTTCTGTTTGAGTTGTGAGCAACTTCCTGTTTGTATCTGCTGCCATTATCCCGATACCAATCACGCCACGTCTAAATGTTTTGTGTTATTTACAGTTACACACTGGAACGTTTAGAAATTAAAATATGTGGCATCAGATGACCTCTTCGGTCATTAATCTGCACCCGTTACATATGCTTTTCGAAGTTCCCCGGAGTAATCATAATTTAACTAAAACGCTTCTGTATTATTAAATGCTCCAGCTGGAGCGCGGGTCTGGATGGGTTGGTGCTGGTTGAAGCAACAGGCAACCAAGAAAACACAAATAAGATTCTGTATTTGCTCTTACACACGCCAAAGTGACCTTAAACAAAAGGTCTGCAGCGTTTTGAAATTAGAGTTAACAACTGGATATTAACTAGTCACAACAAATAAAACAAAGATGCTACACCAATTGTTTCTCTTTTACTTTAAGTTAAGCTTGATATGAGAAATGAAAACGTTGCATACAGTACAGCATGTACAGTACGCAGTACAGGCAGGTTACATGCATATTGTGTTGCACTTTGTTGCATGTTGCTTTCTTGCACTGTTCTGTACTCTTTATTATCAATAGTCTTCCAGGGGAGGCCTTATCATATGGCCATGAAACACATTTTTCTTTGCTGAAAACTGTTGTAAAATGGCAGTTTAAAATTTGAGCATGCCCCCGGGCCCCCCTAAAGGGTTTGTCCCCCCAATATAGAACTCTGCCCTACGCCCTTGAGTCCACCACTGTGATTTTCACACTGTAGAATAGATTCACATTTAGAAATTGTTTGGATTTCCATGCACGATTTGATCCATAAGAATATTCTGATTTCAAAAGTAAACACAATTGTCTCATACAAATAATTTCATTTTAAAACCATTTTATAGCACAAAAGTAGAGAATATCAAGGGATGTACAAATGTATTCACAGCAATTTATATCCTAAAACAAAAAATGACAGTTACTGTCTTACTGAGTGATCATCACATTTTTTAGTGATACTTTTTTGTTTTGTTTTGTTTTTTAATTTCCCCCTTTTTCTCCTCTATTGTACCCGGCCAATTACCCCACTCTTCCAAGCCGTCCCGGTCGCTGCTCCACCCCCTCTGCCGATCCAGGGAGGTCTGCAGACTACCACATGCCTCCTCCAATACACGATACATCTCCTGCAGTTTGCCTTTGGCATTCTGGAAAACTGTGGGGCGCGAGGAGGTAAAGGATCAGTGCGGAGATCCTGTTAATGTGGCACGATGTCTTTGCAGTTTTTGCCATTGTTTGAGTAATTTTGGAGGACCTTGGTTGCGTAGCCCTCAGAGTCTGTCGGAGTTATCGAAATGTTCCTCCCTCCACTGCCAGCTTAAGACAACAAACTCATGAGTAATGCTCAGCACTTCATAATGGTAGAAACACTTTACACACCGATAAGGCAAACATGGCTAGGATGGGTTAAATGCAGAGGATGAATTTCCCCACGGGGATTAATAAAGTATTTATCTATTATCTTAATTTGTTTATTTGTTTTCCACAAAAAGTTCAATTACTGTAAAATAACACACGACTCCTTCTCACCAACTGAAAAATCCACGTATGCCATTAGATGTTCAATGGTATAGAATTAATGGTATAATACCATTAGATGTTCATGGGAACATTATCGAGTGTGCGGACTCTATTTTTCCGTTCATTTCAAAAGTTTAACTGCTGAACACAATGTGTCCCCTACTTTACGGTAAAGTCTACGTGACCAAGGCTGGATTACGGTCCAGGCATGCTGGGCAAGTGCACCAGCGCCCTGGACCACGAAGGGCCCCAAAACGTCAGGGGTATTGTGTT
Organism: Lampris incognitus; assembly: GCF_029633865.1. Classification (NCBI taxonomy): domain Eukaryota; kingdom Metazoa; phylum Chordata; class Actinopteri; order Lampriformes; family Lampridae; genus Lampris; species Lampris incognitus. The sequence continues at coordinate 63,175,090 of NC_079217.1, read as the reverse complement.
CACATATAGTAGGGATCCCCAATCATACTCTAAAAGGGAAGTTTGTTCCAACCCTGTGTTGTGATGCAGGGCCCAAGCTACCAAGTCTCTATTGATGCGGGAGCCCCAAGCTACAAAGTCTCTATTGATGCTGTGAGCTGCTATTCTCATCTCTGTTTGTTTTGATTCAAAATTGTGTTGTACTTTGTAGTCGCCATCCGAATCCCATGCAGACTGACATAGCGTCGACTACCACGTTGGGTATTTGCATTAGTTTTACATTTAACAATGTTTAGTATTGTTTGCGTAGCCTATCTGACGAGGCGGGGGGCCCAATGGACGTGCGTGCCCCGGGGCCCCCTCGTGGGTTAATCCGGCCATGTACATGGCGATTATTTTAATCATCATCTATTCTGTCAATTATTTTCTCGATTAATCGATTAGAAAACTTGGAGGCAGTGCTGAGTTGCTTGGAGAAATTCACCTTCAGGTGCAGCGTGAAAAATTTGTTTTTCAAAAGCTCACTGGAATACCTGGGACATATCCTCGATGCCACAGGCCTCCACAAATCCCCAGAAAAACTCAGGGCTATTGCAGAGGGCACTGGCCCAGTGAATGTGAGCCAGCCCTGCTCTTTTCTGGGATTAATAAACTATTATGGCAGATTTGTCCCGAACATGGCAGCACGGTGGCACAGTGGTTAGTGCGGTCGCCTCACAGCACGGATGTCCTGGGTTTGAGCCCCGGGGTAGTCCAACCTTGGGGGTCGTCCTGGGTCATCCTCTGTGTGGAGTTTGCAAGTTCTCTCCGTGTCTGCGTGGGTTTCCTCCGGTGCTCCGGTTTCCTCCCACAGTCCAAAGACATGTAGGTCAGGTGAATCGGCTGTATTAAATGTTCCCTAGGTGTGAATTTGTGTGTCGGCCCTGTGATGGCCTGGCGGCCTGTCCAGGGTGTCTCCCTGCCTGCCACCCAATGACTGCTGGGATAGGCTCCATTATCCCCGCGACCCTGAGTATGGATAAGCGGGTTGGATAATGAAGGAACGAATGAATGAAATAACCGATTGTTTGGTCTAGAAAACGGTGAAAAATGTTGATCCGTGTTTCTGAAAGCCCAAGATAACATCCTGAAAGGTCTTCTTTGGTCCCAAGCAACAGTCCTCAGCAACCAGAAAATATTCACATTTAAGAAGCTGGTACCAGAGAATTTGGATTCTCTATTTCTTAAAGCATGACTCCAAATGATTAATCAGTTAAAACAGTTGGTGAGTTGCTAAATACAGTACTTCTACAGCAGCATACTGCTAAATCACAGTAATCTGTAGCATAACTACTGTGAGGACACAGTATACAGCTATAATGGATGGATGGATGGATGGATATGTGTCCACTAAACAACATTTACCTCAACGTTTTCCTCTTCAACCTCGTCAATCACAACTTTCCTGCTGGGCGACAGTTTGGCAAAGGTGGTTTTTGACACCCTGAAGAGAGGCTCAAGGGTTCCCTGAAGGAGATGGGATGCTTCCTCTGTCCAGTAGTCAAGTCTGTGTCCATGCCTTTGAATAACACCATTGTATCACTTGGACAATGGCGACAATACAGCCAAGATACTGACACTTTATCTGTCATATCAGTCACACCCTTCTATGTAACACCTCTCCATCAGCTGAATGCACCACCACCGGCAAATTAATGGCATTTACCACTATAACACACACACACACACACGCACACACACACACACACACACACACACATGCAAAATAAAAACTGGCACATGTTCCAGCAGTGTGATGGTGTAGTTACAGAACAGAACAGCCCCCCTCTCTGAATGTTAATGGGGATGTGGTGCAGATGCAGGGGGCATACTGTGAAATACTAGGAAAACTGTAACACACGGTGACATTTGCATACAACAGCTTTGAGGACTCAAACATGCATACCATCAGCATGAAGCCGCCGCAGCAGTTTCCTGTAGTTGAGGAAAATACTGGGAAAGGAAACGTGCATCCTCCATTAAATGAGTTTGAAATACACCTGCTTGCTTGTTTAAACATGTACACATATTTACTTGTATAGCTTTACACAGTTCCATCAGTTAAGTCGTACTTGAAGGTCTCTTCCTGTTTTCTCAGTCCAGGGTCCCGGGTCAATGAAGGCTGCAATGTGTCTGGTGTCAAGACAAAACACAAAGTACACAATTATAATGTAATTGAATAATCAGTTGTGTAGCATGAGAACAAAGCTCCCTGTTGAACCTGTAGCCAGAGAACAGGCTTGGCCATAGAACAAGGCTAGTAAATTAATGATCTCCAGTCTGAACCTACATATGGTTCTGTAGGCCTCATCCTTAATCCGAGGATACTCCACCTGATGATGATGACGATGATGATGAGGCCTCATCTCCAAAACCATCAGGGCAAAGAGTTCGTGGAACTGGCCATTTCTCGACCGCCTCCACCTTAGTAGGATCAGGGGCCACGCCCTCTGCCCCCACCACATGGCCCAAAAACGTGGTCTCACGTCGAAGGAGGTTGCATTTCTTGGAGTGCAGGTGCAGGCCCGCCCCCCAAATGGCTTGGAAGACCTGACGGAGGTTCTCTAAGGCCAGCTCGAAGTCAGCGGCATGAACCAGAAGGTCATCAAGGTAAACCACGCACCGGTTGCGGGGAATGTTAGCCAACACTCTCTCCATTAGTCTCTCGAAAGTGGCGGGGGCATTGCAGAGACCAAAGGGCATCATACGAAACTGCCAGAGTCCCTGGCTAATGGTGAAGGCCGTCTTAGGTCTGGCTTCTGGTGCCAGCTCCACCTGCCAATATCCGCTCCATAGGTCAAGTGAGCTGAACCACTGTGACCCTGAGATGTGGTCCAGAGCATCGTCAATGCGGGGCAAGGGGTAGGAGTCCTTACGAGTTGCATTGTTCAGCTGACAAAAGTCCACACAGAACCTCCAGGTGTCATCCTTCTTTTTGACCAGGGTGGCAGGGGCTGCCCAAGGGCTGTTGGATGGCTCTATCACCCCGGCTGCAGCCATCTCTAGAATCATTCGCTCTGCAGCTTAACGCTTGGCAAGCGCTAACCGGTAGGGTCGCAGTCTAATAGGTGGGGTTGTGCCAGTGTCGATTGTCTGCTGCACCAGGTTGGTCTGGGTGCACTCCTCCTCACGGGCAGCGAAAATCTCAGTAAACTGTTGGGGCAGGTCTTTCAGCTGTTGGCTCTGCTGAGGGTCATGCCCTTCACTGCTCCGCTGATACAGACCCTGGATGGCGGCAACAGTGTCCGGTGAGGGTGTCTGAGGAATGGTAGCCTCAATGAGGGTCGTCGTCATTGTTGGTGGGCCAGGCAGTGTCACCATCACCTCGGGTGGCATGGTGGTGACAGTGGGGGTGGGGGGCGGCGGCGTGGTGACAGGTGGAGTTGGCTGGATGTGGATACGTCCCACCTTGCTCTCCGGACAGCGCCGGAGGGCCAGGGTCTCTGTGCCGAGGTGAATGGCATTACTGGACACATCGACCAGAGCCCCCCAGCGAGTCAGCAAATCCAGCCCGATGATGCAAGGGTCTTGTATTTCAGCCAACCAAAACTCGTGGGTGGCTGCGGCTTTCCCTGCCAGCACCTGCAGTGCTCTCTTCCCCAGCATGCCGGTTAGTTCCCCGGTCACAGTTCTGATTTTACAGGTGGTGGGCCTCCACTCTGTCTCTGGCAGCACCCCTGGACGCACAATGGAGATGGTGGACCCTGTGTCCACAAGGGCACAGCAGCGGTGTCCACCAATGGAGCAACAAAGATAGAGACCATGTGCGTGGCCCACTCTGCCGATCTGGGAAGAGTTCTCAATGGGGGATATGGTCGGTTGGCTGGGTGACAGTCTCCCCGCGGTGCCACCCCACTCTAGTTTCCCGACTGGGAAGCACTATGGTGTCGCGGTGCAGGGGCAGGGCAGTCACGGGCCCTGTGCCCCGCTTCTCCACAGCAGTAGCATAGATCATGAGGCGTCCAAGGTCTGAAGGGTGGTTGGCATCAGCCTGGTTGCTTTCGGCATGGTGAGGGGCGAGCCTGGCAGACGACCCCTCTTTCGACGTCTCCCTCATCTGTGGGACCTGCAGCGCATTCCCTTCGAGCGCCAGGGCAACATTAGCAGCAGTGTCTTGGGTGCTCCACTGGTTGTGCCTTGCTGCCAGTTTTACTTGAGCTAGGTATGGCTCGAGGGTCATGATGCCAGCATACCGTGGGAGCTTGAAGATCACTGGTGGTGGCAGCATCGCATTAGCAGGGGGTGCTGGGGTTGTCGTGACGTTGGTCAGTGAAGTGGTGACGGTAACCGGTGACGTAATGGCGGCTGTTGGCAGTGGATGGGCGGTGGTCGCCGCCTCCGAGCCGCCCGGCCGTTGCAGGATGGGGAGCGCTGGCTCCGTCGGCCCTCTCTCGGCGGGACATCCTCCTCCGAACGTCGATGCTCTTTCCCCAGGAAAGCTCTGTTTCAAGACGCCCAATGAACTCCTCAATCTCGCGGAGCATCACGTCGAATGTACTTCTTGACGTTGCCATCTTCGAGTTGTGAGTATTATCTGCGATCCCACTTCTGACACCAGTGTGGCGAACGTAGAAGTAATGACAAAGGTAACTTTTCAGTCTACTATATTGAACTCACAGCGAGACGAGAATTGAAAGAAATACGAAACAATACATGGGGGTCATCTACCTGAACAATAATGTTGATTGTGGTTTCAATACCAAAGTTACACAACAGAACGACAATTACACCACACCAAATAGTAATCACATAAACACATAAAACCACATAGAACACTTGCAACATTTAATAACATCACTAACAATCTGAACGCAGTGCCTGATAGGTAAAACAGGAGGGCACAATTCTAACAGGGTAGCCTCTTCGCTACATTACAGACTACTGTGGGCAAGAAGAAACAATAGAGCATGTTAAGATATATTGTCAGAAATATGAGGCAGAAAGAAAGCGTCTGACTCAAAATCTCATAAAAATGAAAATGCAATTTGATTTAGTAGGTATTTCACAGAAGAATTCAACTGAGAGATATAAAATCTTGATTCAGTTTCTTAGAGTAACTAATTTAATTAAGAAGATTTGAGGGTTTTTTTGTTTGTTTTGGTTTTTGTTTTTTGAGGAGGAATAGCGTAAATAATAAACGGTCTGAGCCACACTCCATACCAGCAGGTGGCGGTAATGCACCAATTCGTTGTTTGCCAACCGCCAATAAACACCAAGCATAAGCCACGTGCTACTTCCTGCCTTGGGATAGTTTCGTGTCAACGTTGCGATGTCCAAAATAAATGTTTTTAGATCCTTTGTCGTCGAGCGACTAACTACTGCAGCCCAGGAGATAGCAGACGCTTTCGAGAGGACGATAATGGCGCAAGAGGAGGAGCTCGCTCGGCAGAGGAGACTTTTGGACTTAGCCTTGAAGCACAGTAGCACCTTGCACAGAATAGGTTGGTAAAATCCAGTTTTCGTGTCTGCCATCTGTTGCGCAATGCTTTAGGTTCGGGAGGAGCTACGGGCAGAGTGTAATAACCACACACACACAAATTAATCTGAACTGCACCTTTAGTTTGCTGGAAAATACAAATACAATTCACAACTACAATGAAAATAATAAACTGGGCCCTTAAAATAAAGAAATAGTCCTGAAGTGTGATTTTCTACACTTCAATGAGTCAATGACTAGTCAGAGTTGTCTGTGAATGTTCTCATTCATCCAGGTCAGGGTTATCCAAAGTAGTTGAATCAAGTGCAACTGGACTTGGTATATATCCGTGAAGACGTTTCGCCTCTCATCCAAGAGGCTTCCTCAGTTCGTACCTTTCTGACTAGACCAAGCTAGTCTGACTGGCTGGTGACGAGACTCAGATATTTATCCTCTTTGGAGTCGTTGTCAGAACTATTGATGTCCATGGCTCTTTGTGTTCCGATGTTTAGCAACGCCCGTCGTTATCAGAGCTATTGATGTGCATGGCTCTTTGTGATCCGAGGTTAAGCAGCGACGGTCGTTGGGGGTATTAGTTTCGACTTCATTGTTCAGTGGTCATGAGGGTCGTTGGAACCGTTAGTGAGCGACTGTTGTTCTTGGAGGCTAGGCTTCTTGAGTCTCCTGGGTAGAGATGAAAGGACGGCATTGTAAGTGAGAGATAGGTGGTGTCGCAGACCTCCTCCTCTGTTGAGGGATGGTTTTCCAGTTTCGCATAGATGGCTTCCTTCACCCCTCTTTCAAACCATCTATCTTCTCTGTCCAAAATGTGTACGTTGCTGTCCTCGAGGGAGTGTGTCTTCTCCTTTAGGTGTAGATAGACTGCTGAGTCTTGTCCTGAGGAGTTTGGCCTTCTGTGTTGGGCCATCCGTTTGTGTAGTGGTTGTTTGGTTTCTCTTATGTATAGGTCAGTGCAATCCTCATTGCATTGTACAGCATACACCAGGTTGCTTTTCCGGGTGTGTGGTACACGGTCTTTGGAATGAACCAGTCTTTGCCAGAGTGTGTTGCTGGGTTTGAAGTATACCGGGATGCGGTGTTTGTTAAAAATTCTCCTGAGTTCATTTTCTCCTCGTCGCTCACGTAGTTGGTCTTTTTGGAACGTGTTGCAGTTTTCACAAAGGTCCAACTGGGGTAGCCGCAGGATTTTATAGCTCCCCTCAGGTGTTTGTGTTCTTCCCGTTGGGCCTGAGTGCTGCTGGGCACATTGTCAGCTCTGTGTTGCAGAGTTCTGATGACGCTCAGTTTGTGTTCCAGAGGGTGGTGTGTGTCGAAAAGTAGATATTGGTCTGTGTGTGTAGGTTTCCTGTAAACCCCAATGTGGAGGCTCCTGTCTTCCCCAGTGTGGACGTCACAGCCCAAGAAGGGCAAACTGTTGTTCTTTACGTTTTCAGCCAGTCAGGCTAGCTTGGTCTAGTCAGAAAGGTACGAACTGATGAAGCCTCTTGGATGAGAGGCAAAACATCTTCACGGATATATGCCAAGTCCAGTTGCACTTGATTCAATTCCTTTGGACTAGTCAGAGTTAATTGTCAGAGTGCACTCTGGGGTTTTGTTCAAAGGACACCAGACTGGGTGACTGGCACAACTTGCCACACTGGATGGTAAGTAGAGTTGTCCTGCAGAGGTTCAGATCCGCTTCTTACTGCTACTCTGGTGCCTCGCCATCTATCAGCTCTCAAATGACTTCTCAGGATTCCGATCATAACAAAAAACCTGACCTGTACATATAACACAGGTTCAGTTTCTTAAATTTATCTTATCTATGCTGTACAACATTCAACGATCGACATTCAAAATAATACTGAGTGTATTACATTGGTGAAATAATAGAGTCTAAAAACATTTTAAATTAATCCCAAATACTGGAATTATTTAGTTCTACAGCATGTATTTAATATACATGAACAATTTACAAACATTTCACATCAGGATGTATAACATTCACATGCTAACAACACAATGCTACATTAACAGCCTTATTGCTAGCGTACGGCGATTAGCCGAATAGCCTGATTGCTAGGCTAGCTTACCAAGACATGTGGGATGCGACCTGTCCAGGTCCAGGGTGTCCCCCCCCACCCCCACCCCCCCTGCCGCCCAATGACTGCTGGGGTAGGCCCCAGCCTCCCGTGACCCGAATTTGGATAAGTGGCTTGGATGATGAATGGAATGGATGGATGTTTATTTGCTACGGGAACTAACACAGGTGTCTTCGACTGTAGTTTATATCTTCAGAAGCCTAACGAGAATAACGCCTCTGAGCTAATGTTTCAGACTGTGCGGAGACTTCGTTCACAAGCTCCATCACGTACGCCGTGGGTCGGGACGGTTTCGTGCCGGTTTATTTATTTGAGGTAATATTTATGTTGCACAGTACTGATGTGAAGCTGAAAGCTGCTAATGCCAATAGTGAAGTTCATGTACAGTTAATTTCCTAAATGCTTCATCCTAATATGTTTAGTTTGTTTTATTATTTTATTTATTTGTGACAATATTTTTGTTGATTTACATTTAAGTAAGTTTGACTTTTTATTAGTAGGTTGCAGCTGGTTGTAGCAGTATTGACAGACATAGCCAAACCCTCGTTTGTTCAATAAACCACTGTTTAATTAAGAAAAAGCGAGAGAGAGGCTATTTTATGCCCCCCCCCACCCCCATCCCACTGTAGCCCTGACGGTATCGGGACTATGTTTGGGCTAACGGACAATAAGAAGAGTGACACTGGAAGGGTTCACTTCAGATCAATACTTTAAAACATTGTAGAACCAGAACAAGTTCCTGCCCTGATAATGTTGGTAGTTGAATGCTCGTCCACTCTGAGGAACAACTAGCCCCCATCAAAGAAGGTTGAATCAGTTCATGTGGACACAATGTTTATTGACAGATACGTTTCACCACTCATCTAAGTGACCTCTTCAGTCTAAACTGACTGCATGTATCTGTTGCAGGAAAAATACTTTAATGAACAGTGAGGACAACAAAAATGGTCCTTTTGTGTTTGATTTATGATATTTTTTTTTTCAGCTAGAAAAGGACAGACCTCATCACTTCCGCACACACAGAGTATGCATGAGAGGAGCAAGAGTCTGACCACAGACAGACCCCTGGTTACTCTTTTATCAGTGGTTCACCCCTCCCTTGGGTAAAGGAATGTTTGTTAATTTCTTATGGAACAGCTGTGAACCTTCTTTTGTGCGCCCTTTAGACAGGACTCAGAGCGCCGCACCTGACTCCCACTGAAACACAGTATCAAGGCTGCATGCTAATCCTGCAAAAGCTACTTAAACATTCTTTACTTCGTGCTTCTAGAAAGGAAACCAACATACGGGTTATACATACAGAAAGGCACTGATTTACATAGGACATGAGATACATTAAGAAGAGTAACTACCAAGAATTGGTTACAACAATGTGGTGTCCCTGGATAGGACATCAGAGCCCTCCTTTCCATTTACTCCATGTACAAGTTGGCCACTACAGGTGAGACTGGGGAACCCATAGCACACCCATGCCTCTGCCTATAGTACTGCCCCCTGTATGTGAAGTACGGGGACTGAAGACACAGCTTCAGGAGCAGACACACTCGGTCAGTGTTAAGGGTGGTCCTGGTGGGGTCGTTTTGTAATTTCATGTGGACTGCCTCCACTGTATAATCAACAGGAACGCACATGAAGAGAGACTTAACATCATAAGAGACCGTTATTTCACCCTCCTCCATAATGATGTTCTTCACCTTATCCGCAAAATCCATAGTGTTGTGGATGTGACGTTCATTACTGCCTACCAACGGGTTAAGAACAGATGGCAGAAACTTTGAGATGTTATAGGTCACTGAGTTAATCATACTAACAATAGGCCGCAATGGTACATCCTGTTTATGTATCTTAGGTATACCACACAGACTAGGTGTAGCTTCCCCTGGGTATAATCTGTGGTAAAAATTCTGTCCATAGGAAGAAGCCACACCTAGTCCAGGTTTACTTAAGGTATGTAAACAGGATGTGCCACTATGGCCAAACTTATATAGGTATCCTGAATCAAATTTAACCTACCTCTGTAGATGCAAATGACAGCATTGGTTTTGTTTTTCACTAGATCCAGACTTTGTACAGTTATCTGATCTGCAGCATCGTGAGCAGGAGAGGAGCCCCAGTCTGGTCAAGGAGGAACAACAGGAATTCTGGATCAGTCCACAGGAAGACCAACTTCCATCGCAGGAGGTAGCTGATACCTCTGAGTCCATATTTACCCCTCTTTGTGATGGAAATGATGACGGTAAAGATCAGCCTCTGCCCTCGCAACTCTACCAAACCCAGACAGAGGGAGACACAGCTGTCACCTCAGTTGAACTGATACAACTGAATGCCAAAGAAGACAACTTTTTAATATCAGAACCAACAAGTGACCACCATACCCTCTCTAAGTGCTGTCATGTAACTAAGAGTGAAGCTGACCGTACTTACAGTCGGCAAAACTGTGAGGAAGCAGGTTCAACTCAGAAAGCAAGGCTGATACTTCACAAAAAGCCCCACAACAAGTGCAAGATGTGTGGTAAAGTGTTTTATAATTTGGAAATTTTCAAAATTCACATGAAGTTTCACACGGGGGAAAAGCCTTCCAAATGCACCACTTCTGGGAGAGATTTTACCAGGAGGTTTAACATGGAGAAGCATACAAGGACTCATACAGGGAAGAAGCCATTCAGATGCACCACATGTGGGAAAATGTTTACCAAAAAGTCACATTTACAAAGTCACGTAAGGACTCATACAGGGGAGAAGCCATTCAGGTGCACCACATGTGGGAAAATGTTTACCCACAAGTCAAATTTACAAAGGCACGTAAGGACTCATACAGGGGAGAAGCCATTCAGATGCACCACATGTGGGAAAATGTTTACCCAGAAGTCACATTTACTAAGGCACATAAGGACTCATACAGGGGAGAAGCCGTTCGGATGCACCACATGTGGGAAGGTTTTTAACGACCAGTCACATTTACTAAGGCACATAAGGACTCATACAGGGGAGAAGCCGTTCAGATGCAGCACGTGTGGGAAAGTTTTTAACGACCAGTCACATTTAGTAAGGCATGTAAGGACTCATAAAGGGGAGAGGCATTCAGGAGCTGCGATTGTGGAAATGGGTTCTGCTCAAAATGACATCTCAACATGTCATGATCCACACAGTATTAAGGAGGTGGAACCATGGTGAGTAAGCAGAAAGCGCAATCACGTTATTGGATCATTTACTTATGTATAGTCTGACATGCCATGTTCTGTTAATCTGAGCTTTTAAATATAGATTTTCCACATTCTGAAATACGTTCCATACTGGACAGTCAAACTGGACAGTCAGCCTATTTCATTTTTTCGTTTGACCGAAGATGTTTACTGTATTCCTTATAGAATAGTCTTTAGAAAAGTGACTACACAGAGTTCCCTATAGGCCACATGACATAATCCAGTGAGTCAAGGAAATTCTTTGAGTCAGTACAAGCCTGTTTCATGCCATAAGCAATCATCAGCTGTCAATAAAGCTGCTGTGAAAGAACATACCATTTACTGCCTCGTCATGCACATCACATGCACAACGTCCAATGGGGAAGGGAGAGGTGCGACAGTCAGAATGTCGCACCTCTCCCTTCCTAGGAAGAGGTATCCTAGTCACCATGACTACCGCCGATGTGTTGCAGTATTTACAGGCGTTGGACAGCGGCCATTGTAAATTGTTTGAAAAATAATATTTAAGTTGTTTAAGTGTTAATTGTGGTGTCAGTAGTTTCTCAACAGACACACTAACATATGCAATGCATTGATATCTCAACTGGGTGTTTATCTTGACAGAATCTCATCATCAGCTTCTTCCCCGGGATCGGCTCGCTAAGTAGGGCACTCCAGATGCCCCTCTCCCCAGCAATGCCCTCCAGCTCCTCCTTGGGGATCCCAAGACGTTCCCAGGCCAGATTGCACATGTAGCCCCTCAGCGAGTTGTCACCACGACGATCCGGTACAGCGTCCGCAGTGCTGCTGATGCTGCACCAATCCACCAGTCTGCACCAATGTTCTGGACAGTTTAAAAACCCCGTTGTTCTAGTAGTTTGTAAGTTCCAGTCGTTGTTTGGGACGGTTTCAATATTTCTTTTCAGGTTTTTTGCATGTCTCGTTTTATAGGCCTTGTTACCTTTGTTAGATTAGCAATATGTGTTTTCTGTTTTTGTTTTTCAGGTTTGCCTTTTTTCATTGTTTTATTCTCAGTTTTTCATTGTAAATATTCAGGTTCAATTTTGTGGTTTAAATTGTTTGAAAGATAGTATTAAACGTTGTTCAAATGTTAATTTTTATGTGGGTGGTTTCTTAGCAGACATACTAACATATGCAGTGCATGATATCTCAAGTGGGTATTTATCTTGACACAATACAGAGTTTAAAACCGGCGGTCATTGTGACCAGCTGTGGTGGTTTTAAGTAGGAGTGAAAGACCGGCCGTTATAGTGTTAAACCACTTCTCTGGTATCTGTGGTTTGGATCAAACACTTGAGTGACACCTCTGTGGGTCCTGCTACACAGTGATTTCACACTACACACAAGACACCTGGATTAACACACCTTTCAACAGATTCCAAGAAAGTAAGTCTTTGTACAGATTTAGCTAGGACACATTCGGCAGTTTCAGTTGGTTCTTCTAGCTGATTCTACACACACACACACACACACACACACACACACACACACACACACACACACAAACATTCAAACTCTGTATTTGTGTCTGTTAGTGTGTGTGTGTGTCGGGGTATGAGCTGTGTTAATGTTGTTCTTGGTGTGTAACATGAGTGTGATTGTGTAGCAGCTTGTATGATTAAATAGTTTCAGCTCACACAGTCATTCAGTACTGACACAGCTTATAAAGTGAGTCGTCAGTGATACACAACCACGAAGCCCAGAGCAGCTCAGCATGTAGTGGATGTCAGTGTGTTACAATACTCTCGGAGGCGTTTAGTAGTCAACACAACAGCTGAGTAGCACCACAACACAACATCCAAGCTACACTCCTGAACATACTCACACCCACTGCAGTTGTTTTGTGAGTATTTCCATCGGTAACATTGTAAATGTGTACTACATATTTAATCAAAGTATATAGGAAGGTACACAGACTACATACAAGCTACACACAAGTACACAGACACACTTGATATGTTCATCTCCCTGTAATGTCAATGTATCCTCAGTTGGAAGGATCATAAATGACTGGTAACGACAACACAACCAGCACGTGACAGAGACAGGTACTTTTATTTTGTTAAATCGTTGTTGGCCATTGGTTAGCGGGTGTGAAGAGACGAGGACTCTTTCAACAAAGGTGTCTGTCAAAGGGGGACCAGCAGCATCAAACCCTCCTCCTCAGCCTCCCAGAGAAGCACCGGACACGGCCCTTCCTGGACTTGACCTGATGTTCTCTCTTGGCCTCCGTCTCCTCCTCAGGAGAGGATGTTTCCCTCTTCAGGTATGCGTCTCTCTGCAGGACAGCATATCTCTGCAGGTCCTCCACCTCCTGCAGGAGCTTGTCTTTGTCTGGAAGGATTGACTCCTTTTCTCGCTCCATGGCCTCCTTGGCAGAATGAGGAGGCTGTGCCTCTTCGGATTTGAGAAGACACTCGGTCTGGAGGGTCTCATTCTATCAGAGAGTTTCCTTTTGATGAATAGATCTGTCCTGGAGAGATCTCTGGAGGTGTGCAGTCCTGTTCAGGATGCCTCACAATGACAGAGACTGGTACTTTTATTTTGTTAAGCCGTTCTTGGCCATTGGTTAGCGGGTGTGAAGAGACAAGGACTGTTTCACCAAAGGTGTCTGTCAAAGGGGGACCAGCAGCATCAAAACCTCCTCCTCAGCCTCCCAAAGAGGCGCCGGACACGGCCCTTCTTGGACTTGACCTTATGTTCTTCCTTGGCCTCCGTCTCTTCTTCAACAGGGGAGGAGGTCTCCCCCTTCAGGGCGGCGTCTCTCTGCAGGGCCTCCACCAACGACTAAAGAGTGAAAAACCAACAAGTTTCTGGAACCCAGAGAAAAGACACAAATTGGCAACATTCACTGATATGAAAACATGCATTGCAACCAGTAAATCTACGAAGCTTCAAATGGATTCAGATGTGCTCTTCAGGAGACTCCTGGCCGTATCAAAACAAAGAGACGTGTCATTGGAAAATGTAATGTCTCACGAGTTGGCTGCCGTTCCACCCTCTCTCTCTTCTATGATGATGGAGAGATGAGGAAAACCACAAAAGCTGACCTAGCAAAGAAACTGGAGTCTGTAGTGGAGGTGATGCAAGAGCTGCCTGAGATCACAGCAAAATCGGCCTATATCATTGATGGCATGGCTCTGCTCCGAAGTCTTCCTGATGCAGCTTTCATGACTTTTAGTGACTTTGCTGAATGCATCCTCAAGAAGATCTTGTCTCTTCTAAAGAATCAAGAGATAAAATGTGTCGTCATAGTCTTTGACAGATATGACAACCCACAGTCAATAAAGATCCTGGAGAGACAAAGGAGAGGAGCAACTGATGGGCCCACACATGTGATCACAGGTAACGCAAATGTTCCGAACTACAGAAGCTACCTGAGGAGCAGTGGAAACAAGACGGCACTGTGTATCTTTGTGAGCAGTTACATCATCTCTACAGGCCCACAGAGGATCCAGTCAGAAGGCTCCATCATCCTGGCAGGTGGATTTGAGAAAGGAGAGGAGGTGAGGAGCATAAGCAGAGCAGGAGTCAGCACTCTCACATCACTTTACAGTGATCAGGAGGGGGCCGATACGAGAATGGTCTTACATGCCATACATCTTGTCGATTCATATTCTTCCATCATTGTGAGGTGTGATGACACAGATGTAGAAGTACTGCTGGTGTATTATGCAAGCAAAGGCGTGTTTGGATCATCTCAAGTCTACATGCATGCAGGACATGGAATGAGAGAGAGGTATGTCCCCAGCTTGTCCTCAGCTTGTTGTGTCTGGCTGTGACACAACAAGCAGTTTGTATAGAATAGGCAAGACAACAGCATTCTACAAACTCAAGACACATCTCAGTGAGCTCAAAGACATGGCTCATTTTGGACTCTCTGGATGCTTGGAGGAGTCTTTGCCAGAAGCGAGAGTATGTGCTTCTCCTGTATGGGAAAAAGAAAAAAGAAAATGCAAGAATGTGCACTAACCTGGATGAACTTTGCTACATCGTTGCATCGACAACAGATGCAGCCTCTGGAAATCTCCCACCAACAGAGGATGCATTCCAACAACATGTACAGAGAGCGATGTTCCAGACCACAATATGGTGCCACAGTCACCTCCCCAAACCTATCCTATGGAGTCCAATCGGCAGAGGATGGACTGTCAGTGATGGAGCCCTCTTTAAGAAACCCCCGGCACCGACAGAGGTTAGAGACATTACACACTTATATTGCACTGATGCAAATTGTGGACAGACTGGAAAGTGCCAGTGCCTCTCTGTTGGCCTTCCCTGTACAGAGTTCTGTACTTGCTGTGCAGAATGTCAAAATGTATCCCCAGATGTGTCTGAAGAACCTGATATTTGACAATTCAATATCTAAAGCACACTTCACCCAGTCATGAAACTCGGGTTTGTAACAAGGAGTCACAAAGACACACACAGAGACAAGGGGAACAGCTGAACATAAGAAACTAACTCAACTGAACAACCATACACTAGATGGCGTGGGGAGAATACAAAGAACAAAACAATGAGCCAAAAGGCTTCTAGTGTCCAGGGGGGAGGAAATAGAATATACCGAACACCAATGAAGGAGCAAACTAACACAATGGGGAATACTGAACTAGGGGAGAGGACAAATGGACAACCAACAAACAAAAGGAAACAAACAAAGACTTGTCAATAAGACAAACCAGACTTACACACACAGGAAGATTGCAGCATTGCGGAACAAGGAACAGAAAGAAGCACAGAGGAACCAGAGGGACTAAAATACTGGAGAAAGCTGGGGATCACAAAATGCATGGAGCAAAAAGGACCGGGCAAAGACACACGGAAACATGGAAGCTCCAAAAGGAGAACAAGCAAGGAGTGAGGGGAAGAAGGCCACCCGGGCACGAGGGGAGTGGACGTCAGCCTAGGACACGGAGAATATGAGCTAGGGGCCGCCGGACTGAGGCACTGGGGCGATACTTTAGGGGCCGCATCAGGCTGGAGAAGTAGCATTTGCTCCACACACACACACACACTCACACACACACTTGCTTGCTGGTTGTCCATCATGCCCGATGATGACCATCTTCTTCTATTTGTGGGTCCTTTGAGGACTCAGATAGCAGAAGATACCTGCGCAGAGATGGTTTTTAAAGTGGCATGGGGGGTTCGCTTCTCCCAACGCCACATGACTTGATTGTAGAGGAGATGGTTCCGATGGCAAGGGGGATCCCTAGACGACCGGCACCTCCACACAACTGCAGGGAGCTGCCGGAAATCCAGTTTTTCGGAAACCGCCTCGAAGCGTGCCACCACAGCTTGCTTTTCTGTTGGGGTAAGCTCCCTTAGCCTTATGTCTTCCAGACTCACCCACAAGGCAGCGGGGCAGTGGTTGATAGGTGCCAGGGCGTGTCCACCAGGGTGGGCCTGCACACCATATCTCTGGGGCCCACTGCTGCTCCGAGATCCCCTGCCAAGTTAGCCTGGGGCCGCAAGACCCCAGTTACCATGTGTGGCCACGGGGAGGCCTGGCAGGAGTCTTGGTGAAGGAGAGGCTATGTACTGGCAAGGGAAGGCTTACACGCTAGGACGCTTCCCTATTCGCCACAAAGGCTAGCCAGCGGCAGCAAGCTAAGGGCAGGAAGGACACAAGCGGGTTGGAAGAACACATGCACCTTCCCTCCAACTACACACTGCTGCACTAGACGCATCACAACACCCTGTGTGTATGTACACACACACACACCACACACACACTTCATTTTATCTGTTCTATTTTTGTATGGTATGTTCTTGTTCTTGGTTCTGATTTAAATGGATTATTTCAATAAAAGTTATTCTACCTACACCTTAGATCTTTATGTTTGTAATTTAGTTAAGCTTTATTGGGTTGCTCACATCCTGACTGTTTGGTGCGGCCTACAGCACCCGGCCTTTCCCTCTCCAAATATGGGCATTTTGTAATCATCTAATTTGTTTGGTTCCAGAGAAGTAGTAGGTCTTAATTCACCTTGTTTGCAATAAAAAACAAAATATAAACCCACACAACCATTTGGTTTTAGTTCAATAGCACCCGAGGCCAACCAGTACCAGTATATCCCATGGGAATCTATGTTTTCCCAGTGAATAAGAGGAAGGTTAAGGAGTGCTCTTGTCCTATCCACAAACATGCAATTTCCGCCTAAGTTAAAGCTATGTTTATATGAGCTTATATCAGTATTTATTTATGTATAAATAAAAAAATTACTCTCTGGTTATGTTGGGCAGATACCTACTTCATACCACAGCAAATCTGAGGAAATTCTGAGTGAGCATTATGACATTATGGGCTTTTTTGTCACCTCGCCCCTTATCCGGACTGCCCTAATTTGGCTCTTTTTCAGATATTAGGGTAGGTCTAAAGCAGTGGTTCTCAACCTTTTTGGGGTCCTGGACCCCCTGCGTATTTTTGATCTACCCTGAGGTCCCCTCCACCTGATCTTGGGGGAGGGGGGTTGTAATTTGATAGAAACAGTAAAAACTGCATTTTAAATTGCATTATAGCATTTATTCACTCTTTGGGGCAAAAATAAGAGCTTTCAGTTGTAACTTAGATATAGTTAACAAAACAGAATTCTTATGCAGTAACTTTCAGATATATGTAACACAACAGAATATGTATTCACTAACTTTCAGATATATGTAACAACAGAATTTTTATGCAGTAACTTTTAACAATGCAAACGGGAGCGAGATCTCTTATTAAAATACAATAAATTACACTTGTGAAACAGATGCAATTAGAGAAAAAAGTCCTGTTACCCTTTATAGTAGTATAGGTAGATAAAGGTCTCAGTCACATTTGAGTAAAATAATCCTATTTCTATAAATGTCATAGGATCTTTTTTTAAAGATATTTTATTTTCACGGACCCCTTGCAATTACACCACGGACCACTAGGGGTCCGCGGACCCCCGGTTGAGAAACACTGGTCTAAAGAATAGCCCAAAAAACTTGTTTCCCACAAACATAAAGTTCCACAACCATCCATTTCATTCATGGGACACATATGGGATATGAAAAAACATGGTTGTGTTTTGTTCTAACTCGGGTAGGGGTATCTCCAAAACTAAAGACCTTTTGGAGGACTTGCTGCTAGTCTATCAATAGTTGCTTATTTGTACAGCCAAGACAAGCCCGTGGTGTAAATTCATTTTCACCCCCCGGCACTAGATGGCGATAATGACCCATAAATGGCAGAGTGACCCTCTAACGGCAGAATGCGAGCGAGTTTTCCTCGGGTGCGAACAACTTCCTGGTCTCGTCGTCCGCCATTATTCCGATACGACTCCCATGGCGTCTAAATTAGTGGTGTAGTCGGGGCCATACGCACGTATACTCCGTATATTGACTTCTAAGGATCAATATTTGCGTATACCCTTGGTATACCCTCTTTCTAAGTGCTTAACAAGCCCGTAACCTACTGTCTTTTTTAGCTCTCCATGCCGCTCCCGGGTCACAAGGGGTTAAACTGAGTAGCGCGTGGAACAGATGTGACTATGAGCCAATCGCAGCCTTTGAGTAGTCTGGTTTCCGCCAAATGAGCCAATCAGTTGGTTGGACCCGCCTCTGACGTTGAGATCTGTCCCCGCCATGGAAGCATTCACACGTCACAGACGGATGATAACGGTAAGGATATCACCCAAGTGAACCTAAATAATCGATATATTTGCTATAGCATGATAAAATTACTTAATCACTGCCATACTGGTAGAACTAAGAGGCTCCATCCGCGCTGTTCGTCGCTGAAGATACGAAAGCTCGGGTTGCCGTTTGCCATTTTTCTAACCTTAAGTTAATATTAGCTAGCTAGCTGCCGTGTTAAATGATGGTGAGCAGGGCTAACTAACATTGCTAGCCAACTCTAAAGTGGACTGTCTGCTTAATTCCCTTGGTTTATGCAGTTTTTTGCCCGGTAATTTTTTTCAGATTACCCGCCATCGGCAGGTGAGCCAAAATGTCTTCATATTTTAGCTGTTTGACTGAGCTGATATAGCATAAATGACTGTGGAAATGTAAACAAAAAATTTAGGTAACACTTTAGTATGGGGAACGTAGTCACCATTAATTATGTGCTTATTAGCATGCAAATTAGCAACATATTGGCTCTTAATTGGTCATTATTACGTACTCATTAATGCCTTATTCTGCATGGCCTTATTATACAACCAGTAAGCCATTAACTATGAGTTTTCCCTCTATAAACTCAGAAGTATTGCTTATTAGTAGTACCATCTCAATATGCTTTGCTTATATGGACTTTATAAGGTGGTAGTACCACAAGAAGAGTTATTCTCCCTTACTAACACTTAATGAATATGGTCTGTTCTTCCATAACAAAACACAAAACTACAAGTGTTCATAGTGTTAAATTACTGTAAATTAAGTTTTTGTTACTTAGAATATGTTCCCCATACTAAAGTGGCATCTTGATCATTACTAATTCACTAGTAATTAAGTTTTTTTATGTTCCCCATGGTAAAGTGTTACCAAAATTTACTGAGCTCATTTAGCATGTGACTGTATAAATTACTTAATTGTATTGTTATTTGTTTGTTTTTTGGAGAAAATAATACACTCAATGTTACTAATAAACAAAACAATTAACAATGAGCTGATGTAGTAAAGTGACTATGTATAAATGTATTATTTAATTGTATTATGTTTTTTAGAGAAAATTCTACACTGTCATGTAATGATTCTCATAACATTACTAGTAAAGAAAACAAAATAAAAATTGACTCGTCTTGTGTCCATTTTTGGGCTACCAAAAATTGTCCTCGGCTACCAAGTTTGACCTGTTTATAAGTGTGATGTATTGTTGTTATAAGTGATTATTGTTGATCTCAAAATATGTTAGATTTATACTATAGTCTTCAAAAATTTCTCGGGGGGGGGGCATGCCCCCGAACCCCCCCCCCCCACTTCTTTTTTTAGGATTACACCACTGGTCTAAATGTGTTTCTTGTGTTGGTTAGCGGTAAGCCGGCATGGTGGATGAAGCATGATAATATGTTATTGTGGTCAGCTTAGTAAACAGTGTTCCAATGCGTGTGTTCCTATGTTAATACAGGTAGTCAGGACGGACACGCTGCTAGGCCTCTTTGACCCCCTCGCCCCTGATGGCAGCACACACGCCAGCATCACAGCTGGGAATCGCAGCTTCATCTGTTCGCCAGGCTGGTATGTGAACTGTTGAAGGCCTTTCTGCTTCTTTTCCTTATTCACTGCTAGAAGACAGTTTGGGTTTATTGTTCTGTTTGAGTTGTGAGCAACTTCCTGTTTGTATCTGCTGCCATTATCCCGATACCAATCACGCCACGTCTAAATGTTTTGTGTTATTTACAGTTACACACTGGAACGTTTAGAAATTAAAATATGTGGCATCAGATGACCTCTTCGGTCATTAATCTGCACCCGTTACATATGCTTTTCGAAGTTCCCCGGAGTAATCATAATGTAACTAAAACGCTTCTGTATTATTAAATGCTCCAGCTGGAGCGCGGGTCTGGATGGGTTGGTGCTGGTTGAAGCAACAGGCAACCAAGAAAACACAAATAAGATTCTGTATTTGCTCTTACACACGCCAAAGTGACCTTAAACAAAAGGTCTGCAGCGTTTTGAAATTAGAGTTAACAACTGGATATTAACTAGTCACAACAAATAAAACAAAGATGCTACACCAATTGTTTCTCTTTTACTTTAAGTTAAGCTTGATATGAGAAATGAAAACGTTGCATACAGTACAGCATGTACAGTATGCAGTACAGGCAGGTTACATGCATATTGTGTTGCACTTTGTTGCATGTTGCTTTCTTGCACTGTTCTGTACTCTTTATTATCAATAGTCTTCCAGGGGAGGCCTTATCATATGGCCATGAAACACATTTTTCTTTGCTGAAAACTGTTGTAAAATGGCAGTTTAAAATTTGAGCATGCCCCCGAGCCCCCCTAAAGGGTTTGTCCCCCCAATATAAAACTCTGCCCTACGCCCTTGAGTCCACCACTGTGATTTTCACACTGTAGAATAGATTCACATTTAGAAATTGTTTGGATTTCCATGCACGATTTGATCCATAAGAATATTCTGATTTCAAAAGTAAACACAATTGTCTCATACAAATAATTTCATTTTAAAACCATTTTATAGCACAAAAGTAGAGAATATCAAGGGATGTACAAATGTATTCACAGCAATTTATATCCTAAAACAAAAAATGACAGTTACTGGCTTACTGAATGATCATCACATTTTTTAGTGATACTTTTTTGTTTTGTTTTGTTTTTTAATTTCCCCCTTTTTCTCCTCAATTGTACCCGGCCAATTACCCCACTCTTCCAAGCCGTCCCGGTCGCTGCTCCACCCCCTCTGCCGATCCAGGGAGGTCTGCAGACTACCACATGCCTCCTCCAATACACGATACATCTCCTGCAGTTTGCCTTTGGCATTCTGGAAAACTGTGGGGCGCGAGGAGGTAAAGGATCAGTGCGGAGATCCTGTTAATGTGGCACGATGTCTTTGCAGTTTTTGCCATTTGCTTGGTTGCGTAGCCCTCAGAGTCTGTCGGAGTTATCGAAATGTTCCTCCGTCCACTGCCAGCTTAAGACAACAAACTCATGAGTAATGCTCAGCACTTCATAATGGTAGAAACACTTTACACACCGATAAGGCAACTTCTTATTCAAAGTCACTTAAGCTAAATAGATTACTAAAATCACAAAAATCACAATAACAAAGGGTCTATTAGCAGTATGGATGTTGACGTGGACTTGTCACAATAACAACAGGACTAAGTCGACATGCAATATTTATCACATTACAACAAAGGCACAATTTAGTTCCAAAACTGTGTGGCTGTTAGAGCAATAGTACTGGAAACACCCTGCTGTTGTACTGTATTAGTCAAAACCATATGTAGGGTATATGGTAAAAATAAGATGCCTGGTTCACTGAGCCAGTCTGCAGATGTTTTATTCAACTTTATTTTTATTCAACATGTCTTGTGCATGATTTTATACACACTTCCCTGTAATTGAACAGGACACATTTGGGATCCTTGAAACTTAAGGATCTCCACGTTAATTTGAAATACACTTCTGTGAGTTTGAATAAAGCTGCAAAAAGACATGCATGTTAGGGTTAATACTGGTGTTTGTGCCCCTGAGCAAGGCAATGCAAAGAAGAAGTGGGAGTTGGTTCCCGGGTGCTGCACGGCAGCTGCTCACTGGTCCTAGCTACATGGCTAGGATGGGTTAAATGCAGAGGATGAATTTCCCCACGGAGATTAGTAAAGTATGTATCTATTATCTTAATTTGTCTTGTTTTCCACAAAAAGTTCAATTACTTTAGAATAACACACGACTCCTTCTCACCAACTGAAAAATCCATGTATGCCATTAGATGTTCAATGGTATAGAACTAATGGTATAATACCATTAGATGTTCATGGGAACATTATCGAGTGTGCGGACTCTATTTTTCCATCCACTTCAAAAGTTTAACTGCTGAACACAAGGTGTCCCCTACTTTACGGTAAAGTCTACGTGACCAAGGCTGGATTATGGACCAGGCATGCTGGGCAAGTGCCCCAGGGCCCTGGACCACGAAGGGCCCCAAAAGGTCAGGGGTATTGTGCTCACATATAGTAGGGATCCCCAATCATACTCTAAAAGGGAAGTTTGTTCCAACCCTGTGTTGTGATGCAGGGCCCAAGCTACCAAGTCTCTATTGATGCGGGAGCCCCAAGCTACAAAGTCTCTATTGATGCTGTGAGCTGCTATTCTCATCTCTGTTTGTTTTGATTCAAAATTGTGTTGTACTTTGTAATCGCCATCCGAATCCCATGCAGACTGACATAGCGTCGACTACCATGTTGGGTATTTGCATTAGTTTTACATTTAACAATGTTTAGTATTGTTTGCGTAGCCTATCTGACGGGGCGGGGGGCCCAATGGACGTGCGTGCCCCGGGGCCCCCTCGTGGGTTAATCCGGCCATGTACATGGCGATTATTTTAATCATCATCTATTCTGTCAATTATTTTCTCGATTAATCGATTAGAAAACTTGGAGGCAGTGCTGAGTTGCTTGGAGAAATTCACCTTCAGGTGCAGCGTGAAAAATTTGTTTTTCAAAAGCTCACTGGAATACCTGGGACATATCCTCGATGCCACAGGCCTCCACAAATCCCCAGAAAAACTCAGGGCTATTGCAGAGGGCACTGGCCCAGTGAATGTGAGCCAGCCCTGCTCTTTTCTGGGATTAATAAACTATTATGGCAGATTTATCCTGAACATGGCAGCACGGTGGCACAGTGGTTAGTGCGGTCGCCTCACAGCACGGATGTCCTGGGTTTGAGCCCCGGGGTAGTCCAACCTTGGGGGTCGTCCTGGGTCATCCTCTGTGTGGCGTTTGCATGTTCTCTCCGTGTCTGCGTGGGTTTCCTCTGGTGCTCTGGTTTCCTCCCACAGTCCAAAGACATGTAGTTCAGGTGAATCGGCTGTATTAAATGTTCCCTAGGTGTGAATTTGTGTGTCGGCCCTGTGATGGCCTGGCGGCCTGTCCAGGGTGTCTCCCTGCCTGCCACCCAATGACTGCTGGGATAGGCTCCATTATCCCCGCGACCCTGAGTATGGATAAGCGGGTTGGATAATGAACGAACGAATGAATGAAATAACCGATTGTTTGGTCTAGAAAACGGTGAAAAATGTTGATCCGTGTTTCTGAAAGCCCAAGATAACATCCTGAAAGGTCTTCTTTGGTCCCAAGCAACAGTCCTCAGCAACCAGAAAATATTCACATTTAAGAAGCTGGTACCAGAGAATTTGGATTCTCTATTTCTTAAAGCATGACTCCAAATGATTAATCAGTTAAAACAGTTGGTGAGTTGCTAAATACAGTACTTCTACAGCAGCATACTGCTAAATCACAGTAATCTGTAGCATAACTACTGTGAGGACACAGTATACAGCTATAATGGATGGATGGATGGATGGATATGTGTCCACTAAACAACATTTACCTCAACGTTGTCCTCTTCAACCTCGTCAATCACAACTTTCCTGCTGGGCGACAGTTTGGCAGAGGTGGTTTTTGACACCCTGAAGAGAGGCTCAAGGGTTCCCTGAAGGAGATGGGATGCTTCCTCTGTCCAGTAGTCAAGTCTGTGTCCATGCCTTTGAATAACACCATTGTATCACTTGGACAATGGCGACAATACAGCCAAGATACTGACACTTTATCTGTCATATCAGTCACACCCTTCTATGCAACACCTCTCCATCAGCTGAATGCACCACCACCGGCAAATTAATGGCATTTGCCACTATAACACACACACACACACACACACACACACACACACACACACATACACATGCAAAATAAAAACTGGCACATGTTCCAGCAGTGTGATGGTGTAGTTACAGAACAGAACAGCTCCCCTCTCTGAATGTTAATGGGGATGTGGTGCAGATGCAGGGGGCATACTGTGAAATACTAGGAAAACTGTAACACACGGTGACATTTGCATACAACAGCTTTGAGGACTCAAACATGCATACCATCAGCATGAAGCCGCCGCAGCAGTTTCCTGTAGTTGAGGAAAATACTGGGAAAGGAAACGTGCATCCTCCATTAAATGAGTTTGAAATACACCTGCTAGCTTGTTTAAACATGTACACATATTTACTTGTATAGGTTTACACAGTTCCATCAGTTAAGTCGTACTTGAAGGTCTCTTCCTGTTTTCTCAGTCCAGGGTCCCGGGTCAATGAAGGCTGCAATGTGTCTGGTGTCAAGACAAAACACAACGTACACAATTATAATGTAATTGAATAATCAGTTGTGTAGCATGAGAACAAAGCTCCCTGTTGAACCTGTAGCCAGAGAACAGGCTTGGCCATAGAACAAGGCTAGTAAATTAATGATCTCCAGTCTGAACCTACATATGGTTCTGTAGGCCTCATCCTTAATCCGAGGATACTCCACCTGGTGATGATGATGATGATGATGATGAGGCCTCATCTCCAAAACCATCAGGGCAAAGAGTTCGCGGAACTGGCCATTTCTCGACCGCCTCCACCATAGTAGGATCAGGGGCCACGCCCTCTGCCCCCACCACATGGCCCAAAAACGTGGTCTCACGTCGAAGGAGGTTGCATTTCTTGGAGTGCAGGTGCAGGCCCGCCCCCCAAATGGCTTGGAAGACCTGACGGAGGTTCTCTAAGGCCAGCTCGAAGTCAGCGGCATGAACCAGAAGGTCATCAAGGTAAACCACGCACCGGTTGCGGGGAATGTTAGCCAACACTCTCTCCATTAGTCTCTTGAAAGTGGCGGGGGCATTGCAGAGACCAAAGGGCATCATACGAAACTGCCAGAGTCCCTGGCTAATGGTGAAGGCCGTCTTAGGTCTGGCTTCTGGTGCCAGCTCCACCTGCCAATATCCGCTCCATAGGTCAAGTGAGCTGAACCACTGTGACCCTGAGATGTGGTCCAGAGCATCGTCAATGCGGGGCAAGGGGTAGGAGTCCTTACGAGTTGCATTGTTCAGCTGACGAAAGTCCACACAGAACCTCCAGGTGTCATCCTTCTTTTTGACCAGGGTGGCAGGGGCTGCCCAAGGGCTGTTGGATGGCTCTATCACCCCGGCTGCAGCCATCTCTAGAATCATCCGCTCTGCAGCTTCACGCTTGGCAAGCGCTAACCGGTAGGGTCGCAGTCTAATAGGTGGGGTTGTGCCAGTGTCGATTGTCTGCTGCACCAGGTTGGTCTGGGTGCACTCCTCCTCACGGGCAGTGAAAATCTCAGTAAACTGTTGGGGCAGGTCTTTCAGCTGTTGGCTCTGCTGAGGGTCATGCCCTTCACTGCTCCGCTGATACAGACCCTGGATGGCGGCAACAGTGTCCGGTGAGGGTGTCTGAGGAATGGTAGCCTCAATGAGGGTCGTCGTCATTTTTGGTGGGCCAGGCAGTGTCACCATCACCTCGGGTGGCATGGTGGTGACAGTGGGGGTGGGGGGCGGCGGCGTGGTGACAGGTGGAGTTGGCTGGATGTGGATACGTCCCACCTTGCTCTCCGGACAGCGCCGGAGGGCCAGGGTCTCTGTGCCGAGGTGAATGGCATTACTGGACACATCGACCAGAGCCCCCCAGCGAGTCAGCAAATCCAGCCCGATGATGCAAGGGTCTTGTATTTCAGCCAACCAAAACTCGTGGGTGGCTGCGGCTTTCCCTGCCAGCACCTGCAGTGCTCTCTTCCCCAGCATGCCGGTTAGTTCCCCGGTCACAGTTCTGATTTTACAGGTGGTGGGCCTCCACTCTGTCTCTGGCAGCACCCCTGGACGCACAATGGAGATGGTGGACCCTGTGTCCACAAGGGCACAGCAGCGGTGTCCACCAATGGAGCAACAAAGATAGAGACCATGTGCGTGGCCCACTCTGCCGATCTGGGAAGAGTTCTCAATGGGGGATATGGTCGGTTGGCTGGGTGACAGTCTCCCCGCGGTGCCACCCCACTCTAGTTTCCCGACTGGGAAGCACTATGGTGTCGTGGTGCAGGGGCAGGGCAGTCACGGGCCCTGTGCCCCGCTTCTCCACAGCAGTAGCATAGATCATGAGGCGTTCAAGGTCTGAAGGGTGGTTGGCATCAGCCTGGTTGCTTTCGGCATGGTGACGGGCGAGCCTGGCAGACGACCCCTCTTTCGACGTCTCCCTCATCTGTGGGACCTGCAGCGCATTCCCTTCGAGCGCCAGGGCAACATTAGCAGCAGTGTCTTGGGTGCTCCACTGGTTGTGCCTTGCTGCCAGTTTTACTTGAGCTAGGTATGGCTCGAGGGTCGTGATGCCAGCATACCGTGGGAGCTTGAAGATCACTGGTGGTGGCAGCATCGCATTAGCAGGGGGTGCTGGGGTTGTCGTGACGTTGGTCAGTGAAGTGGTGACGGTAACCGGTGACGTAATGGCGGCTGTTGGCAGTGGATGGGCGGTGGTCGCCGCCTCCGAGCCGCCCGGCCGTTGCAGGATGGGGAGCGCTGGCTCCGTCGGCCCTCTCTCGGCGGGACATCCTCCTCCGAACGTCGATGCTCTTCCCCCAGGAAAGCTCTGTTTCAAGACGTTCAATGAACTCCTCAATCTCGCGGAGCATCACGTCAAATGTACTTCTTGAAGTTGCCATCTTCGAGTTGTGAGTATTATCTGCGATCCCACTTCTGACACCAGTGTGGCGAACGTAGAAGTAATGACAAAGGTAACTTTTCAGTCTACTATATTGAACTCACAGCGAGACGAGAATTGAAAGAAATACGAAACAATACATGGGGGTCATCTACCTGAACAATAATGTTGATTGTGGTTTCAATACCAAAGTTACACAACAGAACGACAATTACACCACACCAAATAGTAATCACATAAACACATAAAACCACATAGAACACTTGCAACATTTAATAACATCACTAACAATCTGAACGCAGTGCCTGATAGGTAAAACAGGAGGGCACAATTCTAACAGGGTAGCCTCTTCGCTACATTACAGACTACTGTGGGCAAGAAGAAACAATAGAGCATGTTAAGATATATTGTCAGAAACATGAGGCAGAAAGAAAGCGTCTGACTCAAAATCTCATAAAAATGAAAATGCAATTTGATTTAGTAGGTATTTCACAGAAGAATTCAACTGAGAGATATAAAATCTTGATTCAGTTTCTTAGAGTAACTAATTTGATTAAGAAGATTTGAGGGTTTTTTTGTTTGTTTTGGTTTTTGTTTTTTGAGGAGGAATAGCGTAAATAATAAACGGTCTGAGCCACACTCCATACCAGCAGGTGGCGGTAATGCACCAATTCGTTGTTTGCCAACCGCCAATAAACACCAAGCAGAAGCCACGTGCTACTTCCTGCCTTGGGATAGTTTCGCGTCAACGTTGCGATGTCCAAAATAAATGTTTTTAGATCCTTTGTCGTCGAGCGACTAACTACTGCACCCCAAGAGATAGCAGACGCTTTCGAGAGGACGATAATGGCGCAAGAGGAGGAGCTCGCTCGGCAGAGGAGACTTTTGGACTTAGCCTTGAAGCACAGTATCACCTTGCACAGAATAGGTTGGTAAAAATCCAGTTTTCGTGTCTGCCATCTGTTGCGCAATGCTTTAGGTTCGGGAGGAGCTAAGGGCAGAGTGTAATAACCACACGCACACACAAATTAATCTGAACTGCACCTTTAGTTTGCTGGAAAATACAAATACAATTCACAACTACAATGAAAATAATAAACTGGGCCCTTAAAATAAAGAAATAGTCCTGAAGTGTGATTTTCTACACTTCAATGAGTCAATGACTAGTCAGAGTTGTCTGTGAATGTTCTCCTTCATCCAGGTCAGGGTTATCCAAAGTAGTTGAATCAAGTGCAACTGGACTTGGTATATATCCGTGAAGACGTTTCGCCTCTCATCCAAGAGGCTTCCTCCGTTCGTACCTTTCTGACTAGACCAAGCTAGTCTGACTGGCTGGTGACGAGACTCAGATATATATTCTCTTTGGAGTCGTTGTCAGAGCTATTGACGTCCATGGCTCTTTGTGTTCCGATGTTTAGCAACGCCCGTCGTTATCAGAGCTATTGATGTGCATGGCTCTTTGTTATCCGATGTTAAGCAGCGACGGTCGTTGGGGGTGTTAGTTTCGACTTCGTTAGTGCTCCATTCAGTGGACATGAGAGTCGTTGGAGCCGTTAGTGAGCGACTGTTGTTCTAGGAGGCTAGGCTTCTTGAGTCTCCTGGGTAGAGATGAAAGGACGGCATTGTAAGTGGGAGATAGGTGGTGTCGCAGACCTCCTCCTCTGTTGAGGGATGGTTTTCCAGTTTCGCATAGATGGCTTCCTTCACCCCTCTTTAAAACCATCTATCTTCCCTGTCCAAAATGTGTACGTTGCTGTCCTCGAAGGAGTGTGTCTGCTCCTTTAGGTGTAGATAGACTGCTGAGTCTTGTCCTGAGGAGTTTGGCCTTCTGTGTTGGGCCATCCGCTTGTGTAGTGGTTGTTTGGTTTCTCCTATGTATAGGTCAGTGCAATCCTCATTGCATTGTACAGCATACACCAGATTGCTTTTCCGGGTGTGTGGTACACGGTCTTTGGGATGAACCAGTCTTTGCCGGAGTGTGTTGCTGGGTTTGAAGTATACCGGGATGCGGTGTTTGTTAAAAATTCTCCTGAGTTCCTTTTCTCCTCGTCGCTCACCTAGTTGGTCTTTTTGGAACGTGTTGCAGTTTTCACAAAGGTCCAACTGGGGTAGCCGCAAGTTCCCCTTATAGCTCCCCTCAGGTGTTTGTGTTCTTCCCGTTGGGCCTGAGTGCTGCTGGGCACATTGTCAGCTCTGTGTTGCAGAGTTCTGATGACACTCAGTTTGTGTTCCAGAGGGTGGTGTGTGTCGAAAAGTAGATATTGGTCTGTGTGTGTAGGTTTCCTGTAAACCCCAATGTGGAGGCTCCTGTCTTCCCCAATGTGGACGTCACAGCCCAAGAAGGGCAAACTGTTGTTCTTTACGTTTTCAGCCAGTCAGGCTAGCTTGGTCTAGTCAGAAAGGTACGAACTGATGAAGCCTCTTGGATGAGAGGCGAAACGTCTTCACGGATATATACCAAGTCCAGTTGCACTTGATTCGATTCCTTTGGACTAGTCAGAGTTAATTGTCAGAGTGCACTCTGGGGTTTTGTTCAAAGGACACCAGTCTGGGTGACTGGCACAACTTGCCACACTGGATGGTAAGTAGAGTTGTCCTGCAGAGGTTCAGATCCGCTTCTTACTGCTACTCTGGTGGCTCGCCATCTGTCAGCTCTCAAATGACTTCTCAGGATTCCGATCATAACAAAAAAGCTGACCTGTACATATAACACAGGTTCAGTTTCTTAAATTTATCTTATCTATGCTGTACAACATTCAACAATCGACATTCAAATAATACTGAGTGTATTACATTGGTGAAATAATAGAGTCTAAAAACGTTCTAAATTAATCCCAAATACTGGAATTATTTAGTTCTACAGCATGTATTTAATATACATGAACAATTTACAAACATTTCACATCAGGATGTATAACATTCACATGCTAACAACACAATGCTACATTAACAGCCTTATTGCTAGTGTACGGCGATTAGCCGAATAGCCCAATTGCTAGGCTAGCTTAAAAAAGACATGTGGGATGCGACCTGTCCAGGTCCAGGGCAAGAGTCTGATCCCAGACAGAGCCCTGGTTACTCTTTTATCAGTGGTGCACCCCTCACTTGGGTAAAGGAATGTTTGTTAATTTCTTATGGAACAGCTGTGAACCTTCTTTTGTGCGCCCTTTATCTTAGAGACAGGACTCAGAGCGCCGTACCTGACTCCCACTGAAACACAGTATCAAGGCTGCATGCTAATCCTGCAAAAGCTACTTAAACATTCTTTACTTCGTGCTTCTAGAAAGGAAACCAAAAGATGGGTTATACATACAGAAAGGCACTGATTTACATAGGACATGAGATACATTAAGAAGAGTAACTACCAAGAAATGGTTACAACAATGTGGTGTCCCTGGATAGGACATCAGAGCTCTCCTTTCCATTTACTCCATGTACAAGTTGGCCACTACAGGTGAGACTGAGGAACCCATAGCACACCCATGCCTCTGCCTATACTACTGCCCCCTGTATGTGAAGTACGGGGACTGAAGACACAGCTTCAGGAGCAGACACACTCGGTCAGTGTTAAGGGTGGTCCTGGTGGGGTCGTTTTGTAATTTCATGTGGACTGCCTCCACTGTATAATCAACAGGAACGCACATGAAGAGAGACTTAACATCATAAGAGACCATTACTTCATCCTCCTCCATAATGATGTTCTTCACCTTATCCGCAAAATCCATAGTGTTGTGGATGTGATGTTCATTACTGCCTACCAACGGGTTAAGAACAGATGGCAGAAACTTTGAGATGTTATAGGTCACTGAGTTAATCATACTAACAATAGGCCGCAATGGTACATCCTGTTTATGTATCTTAGGTAAACCACACAGACTAGGTGTAGCTTCCCCTGGGTATAATCTGTGGTAAAAATTCTGTCCATAGGAAGAAGCCACACCTAGTCCAGGTTTACTTAAGGTATGTAAACAGGATGTGCCACTATGGCCAAACTTATATAGGTATCCTGAATCAAATTTAACCTACCTCTGTAGATGCAAATGAAAGCATTGATTTTGTTTTTCACTAGATCCAGACTTTGTACAGTTCTCTGATCTGCAGCATCGTGAGCAGGAGAGGAGCCCCAGTCTGGTCAAGGAGGAACAACAGGAATTCTGGATCAGTCCACAGAAAGACCAACTTCCATTGCAGGAGGTAGCTGATACCTCTGAGTCCATATTTACCCCTCTTTGTGATGGAAATGATGACGGTAAAGATCAGCCTCTACCCTCGCAACTCTACCAAGCCCAGACGGAGGGAGACACAGCTGTCACCTCAGTTGAACTGATACAACTGAATGCCAAAGAAGACAACTTTTTAATATCAGAACCAACAAGTGACCACCATACCCTCTCTAAGTGCTGTCATGTAACTAAGAGTGAAGCTGACCGTACTTACAGTCGGCA
This sequence comes from Lampris incognitus, assembly GCF_029633865.1. Lineage (NCBI taxonomy): Eukaryota > Metazoa > Chordata > Actinopteri > Lampriformes > Lampridae > Lampris > Lampris incognitus. The sequence goes on along the minus strand of NC_079217.1, from coordinate 63,143,714 downwards.
AAACTGTGAGGAAGCAGGTTCAACTCAGAAAGCAAGGCTGATACTTCACAAAAAGCCCCACAACAAGTGCAAGATGTGTGGTAAAGTGTTTTATAATTTGGAAATTTTCAAAATTCACATGAAGTTTCACACGGGGGAAAAGCCTTCCAAATGCACCACTTCTGGGAGAGATTTTACCAGGAGGTATAACATGGAGAAGCATACAAGGACTCATACAGGGAAGAAGCCATTCAGATGCACCACATGTGGGAAAATGTTTACCAAAAAGTCAAATTTACAAAGTCACGTAAGGACTCATACAGGGGAGAAGCCATTCAGATGCACCACTTGTGGGAAAATGTTTACCCACAAGTCAAATTTACAAAGGCACGTAAGGACTCATACAGGGGAGAAGCCGTTCAGATGCACCACATGTGGGAAAATGTTTACCCAGAAAACACATTTACTAAGGCACGTAAGGACTCATACAGGGGAGAAGCCGTTCAGATGCACCACATGTGGGAAAATGTTTACCCAGAAGTCACATTTACTAAGGCACATAAGGACTCATACAGGGGAGAAGCCGTTCAGATGCAGCACGTGTGGGAAAGTTTTTAACGACCAGTCATATTTAGTAAGGCATGTAAGGACTCATAAAGGGGAGAGCCATTCAGGAGCTGCGATTGTGGAAATGGTTTCTGCTCAAAATGACATCTCAACATGTCATGATCCACACAGTATTAAGGAGGTGGAACCATGGTGAGTAAGCAGAAAGCACAATCACGTTATTCGATCATTTACTTATGTATAGTCTGACATGCCATGTTCTGTTAATCTGAGCTTTTAAATATAGCTTTTCCACATTCTGAAATACGTTCCATACTGGACAGTCAAACTGGACAGTCAGCCTATTTCATTTTTTCGTTTGACCGAAGATGTTTACTGTATTCCTTATAGAATAGTCTTCAGAAAAGTGACCACACAGAGTTCCCTATAGGCCACATGACATAATCCAGTAAGTCAAGGAAATTCTTTATGAGTCAGTACAAGCCTGTTTCATGCCATAAGCAATCATCAGCTGTCAATAAAGCTGCTGTGAAAGAACATACCATTTACTGCCTCGTCATGCACATCACATGCACAACGTCCAATGCGGAAGGGAGAGGTGCGACAGTCAGAATGTCGCACCTCTCCCTTCCTAGGAAGAGGTATCCTAGTCACCATGACTACCGCCCATGTGTTGCAGTATTTACAGGCGTTGGACAGCGGCCATTTTAAATTGTTTGAAAAATAATATTTAAGTTGTTTAAGTGTTAATTGTGGTGTCAGTAGTTTCTCAACAGACACACTAACATATGCAGTGCATTGATATCTCAACTGGGTGTTTATCTTGACAGAATCTCATCATCAGCTTCTTCCCCGGGATCGGCTCGCTAAGTAGGGCACTCCAGATGCCCCTCTCCCCAGCAATGCCCTCCAGCTCCTCCTTGGGGATCCCAAGACGTTCCCAGGCCAGATTGCACATGTAGCCCCTCCAGCAAGTTGTCACCACAACGATCCGGTACAGCGTCCGCAGTGCTGCTGATGCTGCACCAATCCACCAGTCTGCACCAATGTTCTGGACAGTTTAAAAACCCCGTTGTTCTAGTAGTTTGTAAGTTCCAGTCGTTGTTTGGGACGGTTTCAATATTTCTTTTCAGGTTTTTTGCATGTCTCGTTTTATAGGCCTTGTTACCTTTGTTAGATTAGCAATATGTGTTTTCTGTTTTTGTTTTTCAGGTTTGCCTTTTTTCATTGTTTTATTGCCAGTTTTTCATTGTAAATATTCAGGGTCAATTTTGTGGTTTAAATTGTTTGAAAGATAGTATTAAAAGTTGTTCAAATGTTAATTTTTGTGTGGGTGGTTTCTTAGCAGACATACTAACATATGCAGTGCATGATATCTCAAGTGGGTATTTATCTTGACACAATACAGAGTTTAAAACCGGCAGTCATTGTGACCAGCCGTGGTGGTTTTAAGTAGGAGTGAAGGACCGGCCGTTATAGTGTTAAACCACTTCTCTGGTGTCTGTGGTTTGGATCAAACACTTGAGTGACACGTCTGTGGGTCCTGCTACACAGTGATTCCACACTACACACAAGACACCTGGATTTACACACCTTTCAACAGATTCCAAGAAAGTAAGTCTTTATACAGATTTAGCTAGGACACATTCGGCAGTTTCAGTTGGTTCTTCTAGCTGATTCTACACACACACACACACACACACACACACACACACACACACACACACACACACACACACAAACATTCAAACACAAACAAACAAACACACACACACAAACATTCAAACTCTGTATTTGTGTCTGTTAGTGTGTTTGTGTGTGTGTGTCGGGGTATGGGCTGTGTTAATGTTGTGCTTGGTGTGTAACATGAGTGTGATTGTGTAGCAGCTTGTATGATTAAATAGTTTCAGCTCACACAGTCATTCAGTACTGACACAGCTTATAAAGTGAGTCGTCAGTGATACACAACCACGAAGCCCAGAGCAGCTCAGCATGTAGTGGATGTCAGTGTGTTACAATACTCTCGGAGGCGTTTAGTAGTCAACACAACAGCTGAGTAGCACCACAACACAACATCCAAGCTACACTCCTGAACATACTCACACCCACTGCAGTTGTTTTGTGAGTATTTCCATCGGTAACATTGTAAATGTGTACTACATATTTAAACGAAGTATATAGGAAGGTACACAGACTACATACAAGCTACACACAAGTACACAGACACACTTGATATGTTCATCTCCCTGTAATGTCAATGTATCCTCAGTTGGAAGGATCATAAATGACTGGTAACGACAACACAACCAACACGTGACAGAGACAGATACTTTTATTTTGTTAAGTCGTTGTTGGCCATTGGTTAGCGGGTGTGAAGAGACAAGGACTCTTTCAACAAAGGTGTCTGTCAAAGGGGGACCAGCAGCATCAAACCCTCCTCCTCAGCCTCCCAGAGAAGCACCGGACACGGCCCTCCCTGGACTTGACCTGATGTTCTCTCTTGGCCTCCGTCTCCTCTTCCTCAGGAGAGGATGTTTCCCCCTTCAGGTATGCGTCTCTCTGCAGGACAGCATATCTCTGCAGGTCCTCCACCTCCTGCAGGAGCTTGTCTTTGTCTGGAAGGATTGACTCCTTTTCTCGCTCCATGGCCTCCTAGGCAGAATGAGGAGGCTGTGCCTCTTCGGATTTGAGAAGACACTTGGTCTGGAGGGTCTCAGTCTTGACAGAGGGTTTCCTTTTGATGAATAGATCTGTCCTGGAGAGATCTCTGGAGGTGTACAGTCCTGTTCAGGATGCCTCACAATGACAGGTACTTTTATTTTGTTAAGCCGTTCTTGGCCATTGGTTAGCGGGTGTGAAGAGACAAGGACTCTTTCAACAAAGGTGTCTGTCAAAAGGGGAACAGCAGCATCAAAACCTGCTCCTCAGCCTCCCAAAGAGGCGCCGGACATGGCCCTTCTTGGACTTGACCTTATGTTTTTCTTTGGCCTCCGTCTCCTCTTCCACAGGGGCGGAGGTCTCCCCCTTCAGGGCGGCGTCTCTCTGCAAGGCGGCATCTCTCTGCAGGGCCTCCACCTGCAGCAGGAGCATGTCTTTGTCCAGGAGGATCAACTCCTTTTCTCGCTCCATGGCCTCCTTGGCAGAGCAAGCATCTTGTGCCTCTTTGGATTTGAGGAGACATTTGTTCTGGAGGATCTCTTTCTGACAGAGGAGTTTCTTTTGATAAATAAGGAGATGCTCCTCCTCCTCCTGCCACTGCTGGAGTTGTCTATTG